>NC_132887.1:666319-943819 GCF_030463535.1 Salminus brasiliensis
GTATGATCAAATTCAGAAAACAACCATAAAGCCCTGCTCTTCACCAAATAGTGAGGTATTTAATGTCCTCTATGGTGTGAGGAGCAGTGCTCCCTCAGTGTGCTGCAGAGCTGAGCACATCCTCATACGTCATCAAGCCAAAACTCTGCTGAACTCCATCCTATAGTACAGCTCACCCAGCCAGCACAGAAGGCGGGTTCTTGGACGTAGAAGGTTCTTACCTGTGTCTGCTGGCAGCGCGGGGCACGGTGCCAGCCTGTGTGTGTGCCAGGCCATTGCGCTGGTTGTGCCACACACTCCTGGTGCTGCCACACAGCCCCAGCACCACCATCAGCAGCAGCAGCAGCAGGTCCATCCCTCGCTTCAGACAACAGAAAACAGATACAAGTTCCTCTGGAGCTGCTCAAGGGTTCCTCTCTGAGCTCCTCATAGCCAGCTTTCATCACACACACAGCTTCCTGGGCACACACACACACACACACACACTCCTGCAGAGCTTGTACGACCCTCTACAGCCTCGCTGCCATTCCCTCACTCTCTCTCAGGCTCTGGAATCTCAGCTACATCCAGTGCAGGCGCTCAGTTCCAGGGCTTTGCTGGAGTTTGGGAGGACCCTCTGAGCTCCAGAGCAACTTGTGTGGAAGCTCCACCTTCTCTCCTCCTTCTTTACTCTCCCCTCCTTCTTTTTACTCTCCTCCCTCTACTCCACAAATGACTAATCTCAGTGAAAACCTCACACACACACACACACACACACACACACACACACACACTCATGGCCTGTTTTTAGTAAAAGAGAGGAAGGCCACGTGTCTCTGAACCTGTGAGCTCCAGAGAACCCGTTTAAAGGAGTAGTTAAAACAGTCAAGAAACAGCTGATGAAATGAAAGCAGAGGAAAACTAAAGCAGACAGTAATTAGGATTATGCAAATGAGCTCATGCAAATTCCAAAATCCAATGCTAATTGGATACTTGCTTCCTTTTCTTAACTCTAATCAAAATTATCTATATAACACTGAAAATGTTCTTAGACTCATAACCATACTGAAACCCTGTTTGGTTCCATACAAAACCCCTTAATACATAATATTCAATATTCAAATATTCAAATAATTATTTAATTTGACTTGGTTCTACTGTAGTTAGAACCATTGCTTTCAACAAAGAACCCTTGAAGAACCTTTTCTTATTGGTGTGATACACTGAACAAAAATATTCTTTGACTCATAACAATAGTAGAACCCTGTTTGGTGCTATATAAAGAACCATTTTAAAAAGAATCATTTAAGAATTCAAATAATTTATTCAGTTTTCATGGATCTACTTCATAAAACACTGTTGACTTCACTAAAGAACCCTTGAAGAACCTTTTCTTATTGGTGTATAGTACTAAAAAATATTTGACTCAACAATAGTTGAAACCTGTTTTGTGCTGCATAGAATCATTTAAATGAACCACTTGAACATCCAAATGATTTGTTCAGTTGTTGTGGTTCTGCTGTGTATAGAACCATTGTTCTTATTAAGGAACCCTTTTTGAAGGTGCATAGTACTGAAAAAGGTTCTTTAACTTGTACGAAGTGTGGATGTCAATTGTTGCTCTATATAGAACCTTTTTTAATTCTAAAATGAATCATTCAAGCATGTAAATGATTCTTTTTAGTTGTCATGGTTCTACTGTATAAAGAACCACTGCCTTCACTAAAGAACTTTCTTACAGGTGTATAGCACACATAACCATATAGGTGCTTTGCTGGATGCTATATACATATGCTGAACCATTTTTGAAGGTTCTATGAAGAACCATTTACGCATTCGTAATAGTTCTTTAAGTCATCTTAGTTCCAATGTATATAGAACCGGTGACTTTATTAAAGTTACCTTTAACAATCCTTTTCTATTGATGTACAGTTCTAATAAGGTTCTGTGACTTGTAGTGGAACCCTTTATGGTAAGATTCCATGAGGAATTATTTGACCAGGCAAAGAACCATTCAAGCATTCCATTGGTTCTTTCATTGGTTGACATGGTTCTACTGTAAAGAACCATTTTTACAGGTGTATAGTTCTTAATAAAGTCTTCTATATCCGAAGAACCCTGAATGAGTTCCACTGCTGAAATAGCCCAAAGTCAGGGGTGGGGAGGTGGGGGGTATACGGGTATTTCAGCAATGTGGCACAGGTGACTGCAGGCACAGTGTCCTATATCAGAGCCCTCAGGTGACCTCTCTGACCTCGGGACATCCTATTTCGCCCTGTACCACCCCTCCCCCCATACAACCCCCCATCCACCCCCAATGGCTCACTCATGCAGTTTATCACCTGTCTGGCTAGTACAGTGGAGTGACATCTAGATATTATGGGTTTTCATATTATTTGATAATAAATATTCATGTACTGTAACACAAAAGATCAGAGCTCAGCTCTGATTGGCTGGTTTACACAATGACTATACGAAACGTGGACAGCCCAACATAACGAAAGTGAAGTAACAACAGGTCTAGTGCCTGGTTGTGGTATGATGTGTAGCTCCACCCATTCCCATATATTTCAATAACAATGACTATTTCAACTAGATTTTCCTCCTCTAAACTGTCTCTCCATCTCCAGTGTCGCATAGGAGTGAAGTGATTGACAGACAGACAGTCGTGTCTGAAAAAGGCCAGTCGTCTGCAGCAGGACCTGCTTAGCGTCCTCTCTGGTCAGTACAGAGGAGCTGAGCTGTAGAGGAACTTACATGAGCTGCACATTTACTGCTGGAGCGTCCACTTACCGGACAGACTGGGAGTCCAGGGGGGAAATCCGCTCTGCTTCTGCACTGGAAGCTCAGTGAAGACGGTCTGAGACACTGAGGCTCGGTCTGGGAGAAGGGGGCGGGTCTAACAAATGAGTAGACGAGTCTGGCTCCTCTGGTCTGTACTGTGCAGACTCTGGTTGCTGGTTTATCAACATGGCGGACAGTCTGGGCCTCATTTCTGTAGAATAGGGAATGGGACCACGGTGTCCAGGTTCTCTACAGTAATTGATTCATGTTCTAGATAACAGTGAGTCATACAGTATCAGATACCACATGACGAAGTCTGTTAGAGATTACTAAATACCTGCACACCGTTAGAGGAAAGAGTGACTTGTGTAGACATGCAGTTAGCACCATGCTAATTGGTGGGGTATACGCTTCCATTATTCATAAACAACAAATAAGAAATTCTTTATTTTTTCATGTATTTAAACAAATAAATGTTTGGTCTTCATGTGATCATTTCTAAAATGGAATTAGAAGAAATGTAAATGTCCTGTGAGGAAAAGTTTGAACCCTTCTACATGTATTAATTCTTTAAATTAACTGGCGTTTTTTCTCATTGTTTTGTTAAATAAATGGTAATGAGAGTAACAGTGCCTGTTTAGTTCAGCCTCAGCTTCAAAAACGTAGCTTCAGACAGGTCTAATTCATGTATAAGCTGATATTCACACGTGTACCTTTTCAGTAATAATTCAGCCAAAACATGTTTGTTTAATCAATTGGTAGTGTTGTAGTGTTTACTGAAATGGACTGAAGGTGCTAGCTGCTGTTGGCTGAGCTCGACTGATCTGATCTGAGCTCGCTGTGTGGTGGTGAAACAGCTTCATCATTAAAGGGAAGCACATGCAGCTTTAATGAGTGAAATTCTGCTGCCTGGGCCTTTTTATTTTCCTCATAAAAACTACAATTACGTGGGTGTCCCATCAGAAACAAATGCATTTCTCTCTCAGAGGAAAACAGCAGTGCAGCAAACAAGTAGTGAAAAGTACTGCATAATATTCTATTCTAGTGTATAGGAGTGTTTATTGAGGTGTTTATGGACTAATATCTCCTATTCTAGTGTATAGGAGTGTTTATTGAGGTGTTTATGGACTAACATCTCATATTCTAGTGTATATGAGTGTTTATTGAGGTGTTTATGGACTAATATCTCCTATTCTAGTGTATAGGAGTGTTCATTGAGGTGTTTATGGACTAATATCTCCTATTCTAGTGTATATGAGTGTTTATTGAGGTGTTTATGGACTAATATCTTCTATTCTAGTGTGTATGAGTGTTTATTAAGGTGTTTATGGACTAATATCTCCTATTCTAGTGTATAGGAGTGTTTATTGAGGTGCGTATGGACTAATATCTCCTATTCTAGTGTATATGAGTGTTTATTGAGGTGTGTATGGACTAATATCTCCTATTCTAGTGTATAGGAGTGTTTATTGAGGTGTTTATGGACTAATATCTCATATTCCAGTGTATATGAGTGTTTATTGAGGTGTGTATGGACTAATATCTCCTATTCTAGTGTATATGAGTGTTTATTGAGGTGTTTATGGACTAATATATCCTATTCTACTGTATAGGAGTGTTTATTAAGGTGTTTATGGACTAATATCTCCTATTCTAGTGAATAGGAGTGTTTATTAAGGTGTTTATGGACTACTATCTCCTATTCTAGTGTATAGGAGTGTTTATTGAGGGTATGTATGGACTAATATCTCCTATTCTAGTGTATAGGAGTGTTTATTGAGGTGTTTATGGACTACCATCTCCTATTTCAGTGTATAGGAGTGTTTATTAAGGTGTTTATGGACTAATATCTCCTATTTTAGTGTATAGGAGTGTTTATTACTGTGTTAATGGACTAATATCTCCTATTCCAGTGTATAGGAGTGTTTATTGAGGTGTGTATGGACTAATATCTCCTATTCCAGTGTATATGAGTGTTTATTGAGGTGTTTATGGACTAATATCTCATTTTCTAATATCTCCTATGTATTGTATATATTCTTTAGCTGGCTTAAAAAAGGTTTGGAGAATTATGTTTAAAGTATCAATTATCATGTGTTGCTGATATAGTAGTGAGTATTGAGCAAGGTGTCTTAGGTTTCCTTTGTCCTGAAGAAGGCCAGAACACACTGGTCAGATAATCTTTCAATCTGAAATGTAAATCATAACCACTCTGCGTCATTCTGAACCACTTCAGCAAAAAAACATCCTCAAGCAGGTCCAGCTGTGCAGGCATATGTGCAGCCGCATCACATAGACCTTCACATACACAGCTGTGTTTACTGAGAGTGTGTGTGTGTGGGGGGTGGGGAGGGGGGTTTTACCACATCGCTTTCCACAAACTCATACACACTCCGTTTCACCACACACCAACCACACGGGGCTTTCTACTGACCACAGAGAGAGAGAGAGAGAGTACACACACTCAATCATACTGAGTCTCTCTATTATACTGTGAAACACAATCTACTATATTTGATAGAATATCTATAATAAAGTATATATTTAAAATGAAAATCTACAGTATTCATATCATTATTACAAATAATTGAACAATATCAATGATGATAATTATTATTATGATATAATTTATTACATTTTTAAATATATGCAGTTATGTTCCAGCTAATTATGCATTTACAAATTTCAAGTAATTTTTGCACGTCTTGAGCAAATGTAAAATTCCATTTTTAAGTGGTTAGAGCTCTGGGCTGTTGATGACAGGGTTGTGGGTTCAATACCCGGGCTCGGCAAGCTGCCACTGTCAGGCCCTTGAGCAAGACCCTTCACCCTCTCTGCTCTCTGGTCGCTGCAGCAATGACTGCCCACCACTCCGGGCACGTGTGCTCATCAGTGCGTGTGTGGTTACATGGATGGGTTAACGGTGGAGTCCAAATTCCATCTGTGTCCAACACTAATGGTCAATATGGTTGTTGTGTCTTGTCACATTAAGTTGCTGCTGATTTAAATAATTATATCAGCACTGTGGCTATTTGAAGTATTAGGAACTGCAGAGCAAACAGAGCATAGACAATACAGTCAAATTATTACACGCTGTTTAATGTTATAGGTAAAAATCATACTGTCATGTCTGCCCCCGTTCTGTCAGGTCTGCCTCTGTTTTCTGTTGGTGTCTTGTCAGTTCTAGCCCCTCCTGGTCGTTAGTGTTCCCACCTGTGCCTTCTCTGTAGCCACACCCCTTGTTATTCCCAGGTGTTCCTTGTGAGTCCCTTGTTAGTCTCTGTCAGGTCTTGTGCGTGTGCATGGTCCTTTTGGCCCCAGGCCAAGCCGGAGCGATACAGGGAAAGACTGGGCTGTTATTATTAATAACACAGACATGGGTAGAACGCTGCGGCCCTGCAGCTGGAACTAAACCCTGTGTAATAGTTAAGAACTATCGTTAGTTAGTCTGCTGGAAATCAGACCAATCAACAACTGCTCAACACCGCGTGACCGAACAGGTACCTTTATATTTTATAATATAATTTACATATAATTTATATATAATTTACACAATGCTGAAATTAGCTAGCTAAGCACTGTGATTTGTTCATGTTCACAAGAAAGGGAGCTAAGATTGGCTGATAATGCTGCTTTTAATGGTGTCGGTTTTATCAGAAAGGCGAGTTTCCCACCAGGATGCACCACATCATCACCCTCTGAAGTCAGAGGCTGTGTGAGACACATTGAAACCAGTACAATATGAAATAATTCCATGCATTTTTTTTATCTACACTCAAGGTGTGTTTTATTTTGCATAACAAAACAAAAAAAATATTAAGAATATACTAAAAACACATAAAAAAGCTCGACAGACGTCCCACAAAATACACTTAAACGCAGCCGAACAAAGTCGGGTCAACCCCCCGCATGCACTTGAAAGCAGTGAGTAGTAAGCAGACTGTGAAGTAGGTCTATACTGCTTACAACAAAGTTCTCATGGCAGCAGAGTGTTTGTCGAGCGAGGGAGGATGGAGGAATGCGCCTGCAGCACCATGATCTATTTTACATATTTTCATATGAGTCAGTGGAGTGACATCAGGCAGCAGACCGCAATCAGCTATTACAGCTCTGAGTGATAAATGTGTGTGTCGGGTTTCAGGAATGTGTGTTTAATTGTTCTGAAGAATGAAACCTGAGAGGAGGGAAATTAAAGGGGAAATCACACACTGTAATGAGGCGAAATCCCACCAGAACACCACACAGACCACCCCAGCCACTGTTCACTGCCATGAGTCACGACCCAGAAATGCAAGATCAAAATTCTTGGAAATCACTCGCAATAAGCAGCCGTGTGTAAAAACAGTGGCTTAGCCCGTGGGGTCTGCTGTGGCAACCGTCCTCAAGGAGATCTGTAAATAAGAAAACACAGAGCAGATCCTCAATCAGGCCTAATCACAGCTTTTACAGAACTGAAAGCAACTGAAACCTGCACTTCCTCAAGCAGTGCCCTCGCTCACATCCGCACTGCTAAAAATGATCTCTCAATAGAAACCTCTCAGATCCAGCTGATTGATCCAACATCCCATTATACAGTTATATGAGTTTGAAGAATATTATATAATTATTTAACATAGTTCTAGATATTTCTGCTGGTTTAAAGTCATTTTATCTGCTGAAAGTCTTATTTCATAAATATTTGCATGTAAATTTTACTACTTTTTTTTTTTTTACATTTTTGACATGGTTTGTGACAAGAGTGATGACATGTGAAAACATTCACATTCATACAGTTCATATTTTAAGAACTAAGCTCCACAAACAGCCTATTTTGAATTAATTATGTGACATCACAAACAACACATTTACATATAAATGCCATGTCATGCCATACAGAGTCATACAGAGGGTCATGTAACATACAAAGTACAGAGTCATAAAGTCATATAATCATGTAGAGTCATACAGTGTTGAACAGTCATATAGAATTGAGCAGGCATGCAGTCATATATGGTCATATAGAGTCATGTAGAATCATACAGAGTCATAAAGGACCTTGTAGGGTCAAATAGAGCCATTCTGGGTCTTATAGAGTTGAACAGAATCATATAGAATGATCATACAGTGTCTTACAGACTCACATAGTGCTACACAGAGTCACATAGGTTAATGTAGTCATATAGAGTCATAAAGAGTAATATAGAGTCACTCAGAGTAAAATAGAGTCGTATAGAGTAATATTGAGTCGTATAGAGTAATATTGAGTCATATAGTATCATGTAGAGTCTTAGAGTCATATAGAGTCATTCAGAGCCATATATGTAGAATACATAGATGTAGAATAATAATATAGTCATACAGTATCATGTAGAGTCAAATAGGGTAAACGTAGGAGTCATATAGAGTCATATCAAGTTGTACAGAAAGTCGAACAGTAAATATGGGTTATGGTCTCTCTCTCTCTCTCTCTCTCTCTCTCTCTCTCTCTCTCCCCTTTTAATAGCTTTAGGATCACAATTACCAATAATTACTTAAAGTACTACAAACAGTCAGAAATGGGCCTATGTCTCTCTCTCTCCCTCCCCTGCAGCAGCGCTGGCTGAGGATTTGTGACCACCCAGGCATTATAATCACCAGTAAGCATTGTTTTACAGCAGTGCCTCCAGCACTGCGCTGTGCTTTAAACTTTATGTCACTTCCACTGCGCTCCGAAACCCGGGCAGCGGAAAACACTGTGTTTTGAGCCAGCGAGAGAGAGAGAAAGCGAGTGTTAGAAATTACAGGTGATCATAGACTATAATTAAGAAATAACAGTGCTGGACAAAGGCTCCAGAAACAGCAGACTTCAAACATTCTGGAGTACGATTTCCGGATTTGAAGAGGAATAACGTCAGACAGCTGCAGAGGAGTGAGTCTCGATAAAGTTGTCAGAATTGTCGGGAACGTTTACGATTCGTCAGAGTTTTAAGCGTTCCGAATCCTTTGGAAAGTGTGTTTAGTCTGAAGAGCCGGCCATAAAGTCCATGAAGAGGTTGACACGTTGACCCCACTGTTATGGGCCACTGACCCTTGTGTGAAGGAGCCGATAAAGTTTTATACGAATGCCAATAAAACCGGACTCTCTGCCGCTTTCCGCCGTTTCGCTTATGGCCAGTGACCTTCAACACCTGTCAAAAGTTTGCTCGCCATCTGTAAATGTCTCCAGATTCCCCCTGAAGGTAGACCATAGCAGTGTTTTCATGATGAGGTTGTTAGAAGACTGAGGTGTGTGTAGAAGTCAGAATTCATTCCTATAATATCTGAATCTCCTCTTGGTGGCGTAACAGAGCACCGTTTAGAAGCAGGTCAAATTCAACACACAGTGAGAGCTAGCCAGGCTAAAGTACAGCTTCCAAACATGGTACTGTAGATGTGATGGTGGGTCAGGAGTGTACTGTAGATGTGATGGTGGGTCAGTCAGGAGTGTACTGTAGATGTGATAGTGGGTCAGGAGTGTACTGTAGATGTGATGGTGGGTCAGGAGTGTACTGTAGATGTGATGGTGGGTCAGGAGTGTTCTGTAGATGTGATGGTGGGTCAGGAGTGTACTGTAGTAGATGTGATAGTGGGTCAGAAGTGTACTGTAGATGTGATGGTGGGTCAGGAGTGTACTGTAGATGTGATGGTGGGTCAGTCAGGAGTGTACTGTAGATGTGATAGTGGGTCAGGAGTGTACTGTAGATGTGATGGTGGGTCAGGAGTGTTCTGTAGATGTGATGGTGGGTCAGGAGTGTACTGTAGTAGATGTGATAGTGGGTCAGAAGTGTACTGTAGATGTGATGGTGGGTCAGGAGTGTACTGTCGTAGATGTGATAGTGGGTCAGGAGTGTACTGTAGATGTGATGGTGGGTCAGGAGTGTACTGTAGATGTGATGGTGGGTCAGGAGTGTACTGTAGATGTGATAGTGGGTCAGGAGTGTACTGTAGATGTGATGGTGGGTCAGTCAGGAGAGTACTGTAGATGTGATGGTGGGTCAGGAGTGTACTGTAGATGTGATGGTGGGTCAGTCAGGAGCATTCTGTAGATGTGATGGTGGGTCAGTCAGGAGTGTACTGTAGATGTGATGGTGGGTCAGGAGTGTACTGTAGATGTGATGGATCAGGAGTGTACTGTAGATGTGATGGTGGGTCAGTCAGGAGTGTACTGTAGATGTGATGGTGGATCAGGAGTGTACTGTAGATGTGATGGATCAGGAGTGTACTGTAGATGTGATCGTGGGTCAGTCAGGAGTGTACTGTAGATGTGATGGTGGGTCAGGAGTGTACTGTAGATGTGATGGTGGGTCAGGAGTGTACTGTAGATGTGATGGTAGTAAAATCTAGTTGGGTTTGATGGGGCTGAGATCTGCTGTTCTACTTTGTGTTGTACACCTGTGTTTGTGAGTACTTATGTTATATATAACATGTTTCAGTACTACACCGAATCATTTTCAGTACTATGTAAACCCACATTTAGAACTACTCTTTTCAGTATTACATAGAACCCTTTTTAATACTATAGGATGCTGGTTAAGTACTATACAGAACCCTTTTCAGCACTATCTAGAATCTTTTGTGGTAGTATGTAAAACCCATTTTAAAAACTACTATATCGAACCCCTGTCAATAACATATAGAAGCCTTGTTCAGTACTGTATAGAACCCCTTTCAGTACAACATGGAACCTGCTTTGAGCACTGTATATATATTTAAACAGAACCATATTTCAGTACCATATAGATTATATTCTCAGTAATATATAGAACCCTTTTCTGTGCTATATAAAACCTCTTTATGGTTCTACATAGAACATCTGTTTAGTGCTGTAAATGTGTTTTAGTACTATATGGAACCAGTTTGACATACTTTATAGAATTTATTTACAGAACCTAATTTCAGTACTTTTAAGAACTTTTTATTTCAGTATTATATACACAATCTTACCATACTATATAGAACCCTACAAACCCCTGTCCCAGTATTATATACAACCTCTTATCAGTATGAAATAGTACTATGTAGAACCCATAATTAGTATTATTTAGAACCCCCTTTCCATCTTCATTTTAGTACTAAACAGAACCTCTTATTGTACCAAATAGAACATCACTGCAGTGTTATATAGAACCCCTTTGTTAGTACTATATTCCATACCCCCTTGGCCAGAGGTGTAGTGCAGAAACCACCCCTGGGTTTATGACCTGTGGGTGGACGCAGCAGTTCCAGCAGGTTCTGCTGAGTGGCGTCACTTATAGACGTGATTTAAGGTGGACGTGTGAAATCGCCTCCATTGTTCACTGAATTCCTCGAAACTCCAGATAATTGCAGCCTTTACAAATCGCTAACCCTTGACAAATTGCGTTTCCCTCAGAGTGAATGGAAGTCTCGCCAGGAATGCAACAGGAGAGCGGTCAGACGGAGAGAGAGGTGTGTGTGTAAGTGTGTGTGTGTGGGTGTATGATAGCTTCAGCGGCTGCCAGACACCTCAAACAGTGTGTTATGGCTATGCTAGTAATTATCATGTAGGTGTAAATATCATAGTCCAGCGGAAGACTCGGAATATCCCCTCATCATGACCTGCACATGGAGCTGATTATAGAGGAATGTTTTGTCCGGCAGAATGGAAAAATGGAAGCGCTTGTTTGACACACTCCAGTCTTCTGTTTCAGCGCCTTCATTTCCTCGCTGGACGCCGTCGCTGCTGGTTGGGTTTCTCTGTTTACGTCAAGTTTAGAAGCTTCTATTCTCCTTGTTGCTTCTCTTTTCCCTTTAAAGACTCTCCAACTTCTGTCTTCCTTTAAAAGTTTCAAGCCAAAGACAGAAATACTATGAAACAAAAATGTATTTAAATTCCATATACACACTTATTCGGCCTGCACCCAGAGCTTTTGCACCCAGGGCCTCTGGTGCTGCATATACCATGTAGAGTCTATTCATGCAATTTTTAGAGTTGTTCAAATAACTGCTGCCTTCACTAAAGAACCTTTTTAGGTAAAGTGGTTTAGCCCCACCCATTCAGCTTACAGCAGTTTAGATCTGCCCATTGAGTCTAAAGTAATTTATCCCCGCCTATTTATCTTACACCAGTGTATCCCCACCCATTCAGCCTACAGCAGTCTGGTCCTGCCCTGTCACACTTATAGAGGTTATAAGGAATGAGGCCAAATAAAGTGACTTATTTACATATGTCATTCTAAAGGGTACAGTGTTTAATTCTAAAGGATAAAGAGTTGGAAAACCTAAATAAAACAAAATAAATTACTGTTTTTCATTTTTTAACCCAGTCCAGTGGTATCAGTGGAGCTCAGGGAACAAAATGATGATAAGATAATCCTTTATTAGTCCCATAGTGGGGTAATTCTCAGTGTCACAGCAGAAAGGGATAGCAAGACACTCAGATGCAAAAACGTAGATAAATTACCAATATATACACAAAATAAATAATTATATTTATTATAATTATTATAAAAAGGCAATAACAATATTATTTATAAATTACAGATGTAACAGAAATGTAGGATTTTGTCTCTTTAATTATTGCAAAGCAGCAAAGAAAACATGCAGATGTTTACAGTCAGTGTTTAACACCACGCTAAAATATATATACCTGAAATATGAGTAATGATGGCACCGATAATGGCAGCGAGCATGGCTGCCGTGGTTTTGGTAGTTTTGGTAATTGTGTGTTTGTGTGTCATGTATGTTGCCTTGAAAGTTGCTAGCACCTTCATTACTGATTCCAAACACTTCTGGAAATCAGATTGACGATCAGTCACCGCTAAAAGTTTTCCAACGCAGATCCTTCATTTGTAAACACAGAAGGAGCGCCATTCATCTGGACTGTACAAGGAAAGCAGGAAACCGTGCGCTCGGAGGCTGTGTTAATTATTATTGGACACTTTAACAAAGCAAACCCCCCTTCACCTGTTCATCAAATCGGATCACTCTTCCATCCTTCCATCCAGGACAGCTTTGATGACATGGCGATGACTGGGAGACGTTTGTGATTCTTCAAACAACATTGACGAGTGCGGGTGAACAGATCCGCTGATGATGCTACTGTCCTGACACCATTCAACACCATCATTCCCCCAAGATTTAACACCAAGCTCCTGGATCTGGGTCTGAACAGCTCTCTCCTGACGGGACGACGGCAGATGGTAAGAATGGGCAGCATCACGTCCTCCTCACTGACCCTCAACCCTGGAGCCCCTCAGGGCTGTGTGCTCAGCCCACTCTTGTACTACCTGTACACCTAGGACTGCACGGCCAGACTCCGCTCTGGCTCAGGCTTACTTCCCTCTCCCTACACCCACCAAAGACTTCTCCCCACCCGCACCACACCCTACACCTTTTCCAGTGTTTTTGTTTTGTTTGCCGTGTCTTTACTCTTTACGCTCTAACGCTGGACTGTACTCTCGTGTAGGCCAGTGGGTTCACTTACTCATTCCCAACCCTAAAATAAATACAATCGATCAAGCTGGGCTGACAAACGAACCCCAATACAAACCGTTCCTCAGTTTTATTAATCAGCGTTTAGCAGAGTGAAGTCTGTGCTATAATTAGACCGACCCTTTTGTTGATTTTGGCCTTTAGAGAGAACGTGTGCTTTTCTGTACAGCTCTGAGGATTTCTACAGTTTCCCTCCTTACCTCTAACCTAGTCCATCAGCCAAGACATGTTCAGAGTTCCTTTAGTGTTACACTGGAGCTATAAGGCTTATCTAGCTAACAAGTAATATTAGCTTATACTCTTCAATTAGCACTGGAGCTCCGAGGCCAACGTAGCTAACAACTAATAAAGTCTTCATCAGCAGCCGGAGTCAGAGAAAGCACAACTGACCTTGCTCTCTCAAGTTGGGTTGATGGCACTTCCTCCCCACATCTCTCCTAGTGTGATGTTGGTCAGCACAGACGCCTGTTAGCTGGGGAGCCGTGCTAGCCTTCACCCTCCTTGTGCTGGGGGCATTGCTACTGATAGGGGGATAGGGGAGTTCACTTGAGCTGTGGAGCAGTGGAAGAACTGTGTTCTCTGGAATGATGGTGGTGGAGCTCCATCCAGCACTTTTAGATGGGATGAGTTGTGGAGTTGGGGATGATGAGGTGGGGTGGTGATCATCATCATCCAACATCCTGACCTCACTAACAGCACGGGTCTTCTTCTGTGGACAGTAGAGACATTTACTCCAACAAAAGCAGGAGACTCAGTGAATGAGAAGGTGTCCCAATACTTTTGTTCATATAGTGTACATATGCCTACAAGAGGTATAAGCTTCCATTACCTGTTAGCTACATCAGCCTCGTAGTTCCAGTACACTGGTACACAGGCTCTGAACTGTCTCGGCTGTTTGATGGCGGTTTGTGGTTAGAGTGGTGACCCTGCTGGCTGGAAGGGGTTTCTGAGGTGGTATTTATGAGTGTTGTCACCTGCTGGAGGGCTTCGGGAGAACCGCAGTGAGGGAAATTCATCACATTCCTCCACAGGCTGAGGACTGCCAGCAGAAAATATGTGCGACACCGTTTACAGCTGGTCATTTTCTGTGTCTTGAGTATCAGCCACATAACTGAAAGTGTAAATGCAAGACTCTTCAGACGGAGCTCTCCCAGTACAAGCAAAACCCCTCCCAGTACAACCATACCACCTCCCAGTACAACCATACCACCTCCCAGTACAACCAAAACCCTTTCTAGTACAACCAACCCCTCCCAATACAAAGAAACCTCATCCCAGTGCAAGCAAAGCCCCTCCCAGTAAAAACAAATCCCTCCCAGTTCAACCAAATCCCTCCCAGTACAGGCCAAACTCTTTTTAGTACAAACCTCACCCTGTACAACTAAACATCCTCCCAGTGGAACCAAAACCCCTCCTAATACAATCAAAACACCTCCCAGTACACCCAAAACACCTCCCAGTACAATCAAAACACCTCCCAGTACACCCAAAACACCTCCCAGTACACGTGAAACTCCTCCCAGTGCATCAAAAAAACACCTCCCTATACAAGCGAAACTCCACCTAGTACAACTGAAAGGACTTCCCAGTACAAGTGAAACTCCTCCTAGTATAACCACAACACCTCCCACTACAACTAAAACCCCTCCTGGGACAACCATAACCCCTCCTATTACAAGCATAACTCCTCCCACTCCAACCAAATCTCCTCCCAAAACAACCAAGATTTTGCAAGGAGGTGTTTGGATTGTACTGGGAGGAGATTTGGTTCCACTGGGAGGATGTTTAGTTGTACGGGGTGAGGTTTGGTCTTGGACTGATTGTGCTCGTCCTGGTCCTGCTCACTTAACTCCACAGGCCTGACTTACTGTAACCACCGCTGCACTGGATTCTGGGAAAACGTGTTCTTGGTTTACAGTGTAAACACCATACATCACATGAGCAGGAATGAAAGCAGAGCAACAGCTCTCTCTTTCTCCCGGTGTGTTTATTTTCCCGTCTCTAGGTTTTTGAAGAGTGACCCAGTCTGCCGGAGCGACGGAGGACGAGAAAAAGCCGTGCAAGTCATTCTGCTGACGCTCCAAAGCTGTGGGTGAAACGCTGGCTGACCCTGCGGCCTGCCGAACAGCTGTGTGTGTGTGTGTTGACCACAGTAGATCCTCGAAACTCCGGAGACTGCCAGCCGTCCTCAGAACAAAAAATCTAGGAATAAAGCGAGCGGCTGCAGATTCACCTTCCGCTCACGCCCAGCAGTTTTCTCTCCACTAAATATAGCTGAGCAGCAGTGGTGAACCATGACAGTTAGAGCGAGCTCTTTAGTTTGGGGCCACAAAGGTCAAAAATCGGTCAAAGACAGAGCACCTGGGATAGTGCTGGGGGGTTCTAGCAGTACGTTAGGGCTTAAGGGTGCAGATTTGCTCGTATGTCCTGCATGCTAATAGATCATTTCCAACATTCACCTGCACTGATCTACACTGGTCTAGAAGGTTTGCTCAGTCACTGCTGGGATTTCCTGACTAGGCAGGCGGTGTTGAGGGTCTAGGGATGTGGACACCCAAGAACCTGGAGCTTTTGACTTTCTCCACAGCTGAACGATTGATCCACAGAGAAGGATCAACCTAGTTGTTTTCCTGGTGATCAGGAAGACAGACCCTAAACTCTACCCTCAGTTCAGTTATATACATGCAGCAATCAGTCAAAACATTATGACCCTCTCAGATGATGGTGTCAGAGCTGCATGAGAAGGTCTGAGTTCTCTGCTAGGTGGTAATAGTTGGTTCTCGTAGTCGACGTGTTGGATGTGGAGAAATGGGCAGTGTTGAGACACTCTGACGAGGGTCGGATCCTCTCATGCTGTCTCCCAGATGGCTTCAAGACTTGCCAAGGGAGTCAGCTTTCAGGATAAGTATCTACGGTGTCAGACGGTGGTCTGAGAAGGGAAAGACCACCAACTGGTAACCAGGGTTCATCGATGTGCGAGGGTGCTAAGGCTATACAGTCTGGGTGCAACTGACAGAAGTTCCACCGCAGCTCAAGAACAGAGATGTTTGATCATCATTACAGGAGGAGGAACAAGCAACAACACAGTGCAGCGCCCTCTGCTGTGTACGGAGGTGTTAGCAGAGTGCCCATGCTAACACCTGTCCACCGTCTTCTACAACAAACTTGTAAGCATCAGAACTGGACCTCGGAGTGATGGAAGAAGATGGTCTGGTCTGATGAGTCCTGTCTTCTTCTCCATCATGTTTACCTGTGGGAGGCGCTGGAACAACAAGTCTCCACCTCCCAACTTAAAGGACGCCAAGGACAAAGCCTTCTCTGCTGGAACTTCTGGAACTACAGATACTACCTTCAGAGGTCTGTAGAGGGAGCAGTTTTAGTTTTCTTCACCATCTGAACACAGGAAGTGCTCCATCTCCCTAAAGTATCACAACTATCCAAATCCCAGTCCAGGAAAGAAAGGCTGAATGATCTGAGCTGATGGAAACTGTGAGTCGTGTTGGAGGTGTACCCTCCTGACCCAGGGAGAACAGATGGGGTAGCAGAGGGCTGCCACTGTTATAAACCTCAGAGCTCTGATTACAGCCTGATTTCTCCTGCGGGGAAACACTCCACTGCAGAGGGGGTTCATGGGGGTCAGGTCAGACCCACCGAGCTCAGTGCAACAGTCAGTAGCTTCAGAATCATTTACTGAATATAAATATGACCACGCAACAGCCTAACTGAGCCGGACTCTCACTTCATTTAAAACATCTGCATTATTTTGCATCATTTATTTCCTCCAATTAAAATATCCAATATTATTGTCACGGACAGAAATATGGCTCAATAATGACAAAATATTCAGTCTAAACTAAATCTTTATAATTTAGGTTTCTTCTCAGCTCAGCACAGATAGTCTGGCATGTTTATTCCAACCTGTAACGAGACACAAAAAATGTAAATGAAACTTTACAGACAGAAGGGACATGAAATGTCCCACAGTTACAAACATCTAACCTAAATAAACTACAGGATCTCCCCTCGATCTCTCTCTCTCTCTGTTGACACAGCCCACAGACTCACCCGAACCTTTTCCGTTATTCCTAAAGGGAGTCCATCCCTGGAGATCACTAAGGTTTATCTTGTCTCATTTAAGCTCCGCTGTGGTGAAACAGCAGAAGGCCTGTCTGTGAGGACACACACACACACAGGCAGAGAGTGTGTCTGACTGACGGCTGACGGCTGCTTTACGATGCTGTGTCGCGGGGGTTCAGGGGGCTTTTACAGCCTCTCCTGTGGGCTCAAATATCTGTCCAGACCCTACAGGACCTGACTCCTCACAGCTCGCTCGGACATCGTTTCTCAAATATTTGTCGCACTCAGGCTGGCTTCAAATTTCACACCTTTTCCCTCCATTAATGGATTTTGGCTATAATAGGACAGGTTTTGGTCGGGTCGCTGGGGTCAGCTGCTTTATTAGCAGTAACCCATCGATTAACAATGAGCCAGATCCACCACACCAGCTGACAAACGCCTGTGTCAACATCGCTTTGAGAGCAATAAGGGAGAGAGCGCCATCTACCCACCCAGGCACTGAGCCGTGCCGCCGATGGCAAAGCAAAATGAGCAGTGTAACAGAGTAAGGCTTCAGGGTGACGGTTCCTCCTCCGTTTAACTGTTTAATGTAGGCCTTCACTAACAGTTTAACAGTTTAACAGTTTAACCCTTCAATGCAATAATGTAACTCTTCCGTGTGACTAATTAATGATTCTGTTTGATGTAGCTAGGTAACAGCTTCAGTCTGTGAATGTGATTTTTCAGGGCTGTTACACTCTTCGGCAGATCAACGTGTAACTCAGTCTCGTAATGTAAATATTTCGCTTTCAGGTCAGAATTTCAGGAATGATCACAGCGCTCCAGGCTGGAGTTCAGCTGTCCGGCTGCTTGGGGCTCTGCAGGTGGGGGGAGTGTGTTTTCCACCCGCCGTTACACTGCAGGTCTCCTGCCTGACTTGTTTTAATAAAGCTGGAGTAGGTGGCCTGCATACCTCAGTGGATTTGTAGAGGCATGGCGTGAGGAAAACAGTGCTTAATACTGACCTCCGTACCAGGAGAGGCTCACACTCCCTACAGAAAACCTTCACACACCACGTTTCCACACTTTACCAACACCCTGACACATCCACCATATAGTGCTTACTGTAAGTGTTGATGTTCTGCTCTAAAAAACAGTTCCTCACTGCGGCAGGCTAGGGGAACTATCAGTAAAAAGTTAGGTTACCCCATGAAAACCGCTAATTGATCTTTATGTGATCAATACTGAGAGATGGAGGTAAGATGAAGGCTCACACAACTGAGGAAATATGCAAATATGCTAAATGCAATCATTTGAAGTGGTGTCCACAAACATTTGGACATGTAGTGTACACTGGCAAACATATTACATTGTGTTTTTCAGTATTACACACTATATTTCTGAGTAAAGCGGCAAAAGGATCAGAACTGGATTGGAACCAGGTTCTCTGGATCAGACTGTTCTATGAACTGATAGGCCACTGTCAGCATGTGTTACGACCTACACACCTTTCAATTTCCCTCAATACAAACTACTGTAATCCTGTGATTTATTAGCGGATGTGTTTCCACTGTAATAGATATCCAGTATCTACAGAAAACATGCAAACACAGCGGCCTTGGACAGCGCGACCCCTGGAAAACTGCCCAGAGAGAGAAACAGAGACGGGTAACCTGCTTCAGCCTTGACACGGACACAGAACTACCAAATCTAACATCAGAGCTCCGTTAGAGAGATAACACCGTGATCCCTGTAAAAGTAAAATACAGTACAGACGGACTAACTTTAGTGTAAATAGAGAATATTAGTGTTTTGATTAAGATTATATATGATAATTTAGCAGAAATAATCTGATCTGTAATTTGATGCCTTTTTAAAAAGGTTCTATAAAGAACCATCACTAGAATGTTTCACATCAATCTGAAGAACCCTTTAACCAAGTATGTGACCTCTTCAGCATTTAACGGGTTCTTTCAGATTCCCTGCTGTTAGGTTTGTGCACCCCTGATCAAAATATCCATCAGTGTGAAGACCAGACGACCTGATCTCTCAAAGACAAAAAGTTAAAGATGAAACATTCCTTTAAGATTTTAATCATCTTTATTGATCTTTTACAGTTTGACAGTGTTTTGTAGCAGAGGAGACTCTCTCAGTTCTTGCTCATTCTTCCTGCAAAAGGTTCTGGGTTCCATTTCTGCAAGATCTGGATTTTTGGGTTGTCTTGCTGCCCTGCTCTTTGATGTCTATCCACAGATGTTTGATGATGTTGAGGTTGAGGACGGTGAGGATGATAGAGAACCTTCAGTTCCCATTGTGAGCTCAGAGGTGAAGCTGAACGTAAATGCAAGTCAAATATTTATTAAGAAACAAAACAAACAAGAACTGGATACAAAAACAACCAGAAACAGGCAAATAACACAGAAACCAAACAGACAGGGTACAAACAGACCGAGCTAATGCTGCGTTCCATTACGTTCCAGTCATTCTGATAATTCAATGATCAAAGACCCCCAGTGAGCAGCCAAAGACCTCCCTCAGAGCTGGAGGAAGAAATCTTGGGAGGAATCAAGACTCTCAGGGGACCCGACCCGCCCTCCTCTGATCAGAACTATTTATAAATTATTGATAAGTTACCAAACCATCTAAACTGCTGAACTGCTCTAATCATAATCATAATATAATAAGGTGTAGAATAACTGAATATAGTCATGGCAGTGATGGTCAGAGTAATGAGAAGAATGATGGGTAATAGTGGTGATATTAATAGTGGCAGATAGTTAAGAGTCCATTTAGGTTCAACATGGTCATTAAACAGGTAGCAGTGGTAGGAGGGTGGGCCGCTGGTCTGCTATGGGTGTTGGTGGTGGGGGGCCTGCTGGTCAGACTGGTAGGTGGCAGCTGGCCTGACGCAGGTAGAGGGGACCTCAGTGGTCAGTCTTCCAGCAGGTCGGGCTGGGTGGTCATTTACTGGGAGAAGGTAAAGAGACAAAGAGGATTTTATAGAGATCAGAGAATGTTGAGCAGTATCTATAATATAAGGGGTTATAGTGAATCTAACCAAAATATGACCCACTTTCTGTGTCCCAGGTTAGCATTGTTAGCGACACCGGTAAGCAACCAGTAGCAACACATTATACAGTATTTTGCACATCCAAATGGATGTGGATGTGGAAACGCGTCCACAGAGAGGAGATGGACAGTAGTGAGTGTAGGACTGAGACCCAGACAGACACCACTGCTGATGTGCAGTGTGGCCATCTTGGACTCTGAACTCTGGGTTGATGAGGCCTTCTGAATTAGGATTTGGACTCCAGCATCCCAGTTGAACTGGGCCGTCGCATAATACACAGTGAACTGTGGTGAAACACATGACCAGACCATATGGAGATATACACAGACACTAACGAGACACACCTGACAGAAGTTAACAACAGGGCAGGGCTACAGTGGAGAACACCTGGGAGGACTAATGACAAGGTGGGCCAAGGGGCGGAGTCATGGACAAAAGAGAAGAGCTGAGGAGCACATGACAATTCAGTTTCATTACAGAGATTCGGCCCGGATCATTATCCTGCTGTAGAAGCTCCTCTTCTTCACCGCTTCAGCTTTTTACAGATGGTGAGATGTTTGACCTTTGCTTCCAGATTTTGCTGGTATTTAACTGAATCCACCAAACATCAAAGAGTGAGTTTAACCCTCACTGAGCTGATTTGACCCATCTAATGAGAGTTCTGTTGGTTCTGGTGGTATGATCCCCTTTTGCTCAGTTTCCCAACCTCAACCCAGTGGTCCACCACCTCCTGCATAGAGCTTCCTCCTCTCCAGGAAGATTCTGTTGTGCTGGTGCTCCTCCAGAGACACGGTTTGAGTGCAGTGTGGTAAACCAGAGTGAAAATGTTAAAAACAGACGTGTCTTCTGTCCTGAGGAGAACTCTCTGAGTCGGCCTCCTGTCTCTGCGGTTCCTGTGTGTGAATGTGCAGATACTTCAGCTTCACACAAGAACAGAGGACGTGGATCTACCTCATTTAACTGCGTGTGTAATTTCCACATTAATAAAATATACAGCAGTTAGGCTTTTCCACTGAATTCCACTGATCAGCCATAACATTAAAACCACCTGCCTAATATTGTGTAGGTCCCACTTGTGCCACCAAACAGCTCTGATCCTTTGAGGCATGCACTCCACGAGACCTTTGCAGGTGTCCTGTGGTATGTCCTAGAGTAACGTTGAGTTAATCCTTTAAGTCCTGTAAGTGGGCCATTGGTGTCATTGAAGTACCCTTAAAGCAGCATTATGGAAGAACTGTGCTCCCGCTCACATAAGTAAACAGGAACAGAACAAATGAAAAAAATAAAAATAAAATATATGTATATATGTAAAAAGGTGCGCATATTTGTCACTGTACAGCGAAATGTGTCCTTCGCATTTAACCCATCTGGTATTGAACACACACACACACACACACACATGTGTGTGTTAGGGGCAGTGAATACACACACACCCAGAGTGGTGGGCAGCCAACTCCAATGGGTAGAGGGGGAGAGGGTTAAGGGCCTTAAGGGCCCAACAGCGGGGTATGTATGTATGTATGTATGTATGTATGTATGTATGTATAGCGCCATATAGTGTGTAAGCATTAGCATTTAAACTCAGTGTAGTCGGACGCCAATCAGCTTAGCATGGCATGCTTTCACCTGGAAACCTCAGGAACTTGTGAACACATCCTTTATTTCAGCACATTGAGTCGAACACGTTCCGGAGAACCGGATTGGTTCAGTGAGAAGCCCTTCATTTGAATAATTTAATGTTTACAAACATTCCCGCTGCGATGGTGCTACAGAAACATTCATCTCAGCATGTCTCACTGACGTCTCTTCTTGGATGGCGGCTCACCACCTTAAACTCAACCCCAGTGAGAAGGAACTGCTGTACATCCCGGACAGAGCTGCTGGACTTTAAAATGATCTCAATATCTCCTTTGAGAACTCACTGGTCACTCCTTCTACAGAAGCTGGAAGTCTTGGTGGAGTCATGGATGATCAGTTATCGTTCTCAGGTCATGTTGCAAACGTAACTCGGTCCTGCAGATTTCTCCTGTACAACATCCGGAGAATTCCACCCTTCCTTTCTAGAGAGTCGCCCAGGTGCTCGTTCAGTCTCTCCTCACTTCAAGACTTGACCACTGCAGCTCTCTTCTGGCTGGTCTTCTTCTGCCCATCATCAGACCCCTGCAACTCATCCAGAACACAGCGGTGCGGGTCGGGTCGTCTTCAGCATTCCTAAGTTCAGCCATGTTCAGCTCCTCCTCTGCTGCGTTCTCTCTTCACTGGCTTCCTGTAGCTGCTGCCCAGGTCATCAGATTCAGACCCTGACTCTGGTCTACAAAGCCAAGACTGGACCAGCCAGCCCCTCTGTACTTGATGGCGATGGTCAAAGGCTGATCTGCACCAAGAGCCCTTCCAGCTTCAAGTACGGCTCGGCTCGACCCGCCATCCTTTAAGATCCACGGAAGACGAGCGTCCAGACTTTTTACTGTCCTGCACCGAAGTGGAGGAACGAACTTCCCCTGGGTGTCCAAACAGCAGAGTCCAACGCTCGCTGTCCTCAAACCCAGACTGAAGACCCTCCTCTTCTGAGAGGACTTGGGTGAAGAGTAGAGTATTATGGTCTCCATATTGTGTTTAGTAGAGTCTAAGATTAGAGGATCTGAATTTTAGTCTATTTAAACTAGCTGAGTTTTTTCTTGGGTAAATATCAAAGCACTTTTGTAAGTCGCTGTAGAGCTGCCTCACTGAGGAGAGTTTCTCTAGTCGCTGCCTTCATTCAGTCAGGGTACAAGCTTCACTGTTCCTCCTCCCTCTGAGGAAACACAGCCGTGCCTAGAGCCACTTGTTGCTTCTAAACAGTCCGCGGTGGTTCTGGGGTACAGAATAGAAGCTTTACAGAGCACGCAGACCACGCAGCGGTCTGATCTTACCGGGGTTCACTGTGTGCATGCCACGGATTTGGCCACAACATGCTACATTCATACCCACAGCACACAGTAAATGATACCGTGCAGAAATTAATGAGGTTCCAACATGGAAAAACACAACACTTGCTCAGATGTAATTTGTCGTAGGAGAGTGTTTAGTGCGTAATGTCTCCCAGCTGTGCAGCGGATCGGCCGCGCTGGTCGGGTCCGTGGTTTCTGTGCTGGTGAAAGCTGTGGTTCCCTAAGAAGTTCGACAAACCAACGAGTTCAAAACACGGCAGTGGTGGAGCGGAGGGGTTTCGAGGCCTGTTTGATGCTCCAGAGTGACAAATGATGCGTTTCACTGATTTAAGCAGCACTGGACTTCAAAGATCAGACTGTCATTGTTCTGAAGGATCAGACACAGAGACATTAGAACTGTCTCCGATGTTGTGTTTTTTACTTTAAAAGAGAAGTTTAGCAAAAAAGCACATTGACAGAGTTTCCACTGCCTTTCTACAAACACAGTCAGTCAGCCAGGCTGGTGTTGGGTGTCTGAAGTTTGGTCTCTTTAGTCTCTTTACACTGAAGCTGGAGCCAAAAGTAGCTAACATGACATGATGGAATCTTATACCCCACAGTTAGCACTGTGCTAAGTACAGATGTAAACAGGATCCACTGATTCACTATGATCTAAACTCTCAGGTCAGAGAGGAATATCTATGGCAGTTTGAATCAGAGATGAGCACTCAGGTCGACTTGTGAGTTCAGACTCAAGACTTTTCATCTAGAGAAAAAAGTCAATCATGTTTGAGAACCGGGTTGGTTGAGGGAGTCGACCTAAATACTGATTCAGATTAACAAACAAAGAGACTCAACTTGGATTAACCCTCCAGAGACTCAAGACTCACACCCCATAGACCCCCAGAGACTCAGACTCACAACTAAGACACCCAAGACTCGGCTCTCTCAAGAGATTCAAAAATGGACTCACACCCCAAGGCCTTGATACTGGAATCTGAATCGCATCCAGAGACTTGAGCCTTGCACTTCAAAGACTCAAAACTCAACTTGGACTCGAAACTGGACTCTGACTCACACTCCAGAAACTCAAGACTCGACTCATACTTGCACCCTAGAAACACAAGACTCAACACAGACTCACACAAACTTGACTCACATCCCAGAAAGTCATAGATTTGGACTCTCAGATATTAGCCTTGTAGCTCCAGTGTGGGTATCCTGAGATTCACACCCCAGAGGTTCGACTCAGACTCACACTCACACTACAGAAACTAAAGCTTGATTTGGAATGACACCAGAAAGACGCAAGATTTGACTAGCACTTACATCCAGGGAAATCAAGACTCAACACCGACCCAGAGACTCGAGATCTGACTCAAATTCCCACCCAAACAGCCCCAAGATTTGACTCGGACTCACAACCAAGAGACTCAACACTAGACTCCGACTCACATCCCAGAAAATCAAGAACTGATTTGGACTCAGAAACTAGATCAGATATCAGCCTTGTAGCTCCAGTATAAAACTAAAGAGGCAAACTTCAGAAACGTGTCTTGGCTGTTGGAATATTTTGGGGTAAAGAGGGAACATATGTATTTGCTGCGTTAATGCAAAATAAATTCTCTGTAAACTGATTTCACTATAAAACTCACACAATTGAGAAGAGGAATAGCTGTGGAAATACCCCCTGATTCACACACACCTTGACTCAACAGCTCCTCTGTTAGCCAAAACCATCTCAGCATGTCCAGAAGCTCTAATCTCCAGAAGTGCTCTGACATCTCTAATGATCCAGAGCGGAGCAACTGAAAGGCCTGAGTCGGCAGAAACCTGAGACAGGAGCAGCACAATGGAGCTGTGTGTTCCAGGGGAAGTGCTCAGCACCGTCATCGTCAGCTGAACACCACCCAGCACACCTTCACATCCATCTGATTAGCCTTACAGAATTACTACCACCCCCTGCTGAGGATTACCAGCGAAGGACCAGATCCATGGTGAACATCACAGCTTCAGCTCAGAAGATCTACCCTCTCTTCAGAAGTTCAGAGCATTAATACACGTTCATTCAGTCTCCAGTATTTTACACCAGTGGCTTCCAGCGGCTCAGCCAATCAAATTACACACAGATATGTCTACAAATTCAGCCTACAGCAGTTTAGCCCCACCCCTCCAACCTAAAGCAATTCAGCCCCACCCATTCAGCCTACAGCATTTCAGACCTGCCCATTCAGCCTACAGCAGATTAGCCCTGCCCATTCAGCATACAGCAGTTTATCCCCACCAACTAAGCCTACAGCATTTCAGCCCTGCCCATTCAACCTACAGTAGTATAGCCCTGCCCACCCAGCCCACAGCAGTTTTCCCCACCCACTTAGCCTACAGCATTTCAGCCCCACCCATTCAGCCTACAGCAGTATTGCCCCGCCCACTCAGCCAACAGCAGTATAGCCCGGCCCGTTCAGACAACAGCAGTTTAGTCCCACCCATTCAGCCTACAGCTCCACTTTCAAGCCAGACTCCTTTTTAAATTAGATGCAACAGAGAGCAGCCAATCAGAACAGAGATCCAGTACAGATATCAGTCTTAAAGGAAAGGTAGCTCAAAAATAGAAGTTAAAAATGTTAAATTTCATAAGTGATGCTCAGGAAAATATAATGTATGGAAAATAAAGGATATGAGCCCTTTCGGTAACCTGTAACAGACTTGTTTATGTGGGTTCTGATACTGTATGACTCACCGTTACCTAGAACATGGACAGAATTTCAGAACAGATCTAAACACAGTAGCCACTGTTGTTCAAACCTCAGACCCCAAACATGGCTTGGCCGGTCGACCACACTTGGAGGGAAATTGTGTCAGTTTGATATCTCTCTGAGCTCAGAGCTGCTCCTTCAATAAACCCAAACTCTGACTCTACTGCTGTCCCTACAAGGTCTTCACTGAGAGCGGTTCTGCTGACTTTAGCGTAGGCCTCGCGACTCTGACCTCAGCCGTGTAAATATCTCCCAAGCTCGGGCCCGTCCCACTCGGAGGCCGCTCGGTGCAGTGTGCGGGAGGACAGAGGGAAAGTTTAATGGGTAAAAGAGTTAAGAAAGCAAGGGGCCTGGAAGAAAGCTTTCCTTTGTGTGCTCTGGAGAACGTTTGGCCTCCACCAATCGCTCCCCTCTGCCTCCAGACCGCAGGGTCCGCTGGGAAACGGCACTGTAACTCCAGACAAGCCAAACACGCTCAACTTCTGTTTCCAGTTTGAGGCTAAGGTAAAGCCCACCCCCGTCCCCCGTGAAGAAACCCTTTGTTTGACAAGCATCTTTCTCAGAAACCGAGACTTTTCTGGACGTCCACATTAGGGCCTACACGGCGGTTCACTTGTAATGCTTTTCATTAGAGGCCGTGGAGCACTTTGAACAATACAGGTGGAGATGTAGACGGGAGATAGAGCACGTACTCGCTGAAAAAAGAGAGTTATCACTCTCAGGGGGGGCTGGGGAGTTTGAGAAGGCGAGCCTATGCTGATACTGAAAGATTCAGCCACACCTTGCACTGATTTGTAGTATTGTAGCAGCGCTGTGAGCTTACGCTGTGGGTATGTTGATATTCACGCTCACTAAAGTGTCTTCCTTGGTTTTAAGGAACAGATTTTGCCTAAATAATGATCTGACTGTTGTTTAGGTTGTGAAATTATGCTTTTATCGAGTGTGTAAGATGTTTTTTGTGACTGTGGTTAGGGTGAAAAATGCTCAGATGACATTTAACAAGTCTATTTACCACCCTGTTACTTTACCTCAGAATGAAGCACACTGATTTTCCTTTTACAACAGCTTTGTGACAAAAACCTCTGCTCTGATTGGCTGGTTTACGGCACCAGCAATGCCCCACAGAATATTACAGCCTAGTTTAATATTTATATTTTATATATATATATATATATATATATATATATATATATATATATATATATATATATATATATATGTATATGCTAGTTTCAACACTGTAAGAAAAACACTGAAAGTCTTACCAGCTGTCCTCCCGCTGTGTCCTCTCTGATGTTGGCAGGCTAAAGAGATTGTAGCCGGTTAGCTCCCCTCTTGCAGACACTGGCACAGGAAGACCCCCAGTCTGAGGTCTGGTTCCCATAACCAGCCGAGTCTGGAGGTGAAGAGCTGCTCTCCAGTATCAACACCACCATATTCTCCCGAAGTCGCCGTCGCACTTTACCGTTTCTCCAGGTTTGACCAGAGCTTTCTCGAGTGGGCGGGGTTTATGTAAATATACCAAGTCCAGACTGGGATGTAACAGTTTTAGGGTTTTGGAATCGGCCCGTTTTCCAGCTCTGTTCTGGTTCTGCTGGAGGTTCTTCTGAAGGAGGAACAGCAGAGTTTGAGCTTCACGGTTTCTCACTTCCATCTACTGAACCTTCAGTATTCCACCATCACCTGATACACACAGCTCACCGCTCTGCAGCAGCTTTAAACACCTGGTGAGTGCTGAGGAAGGGGGTAAAATATGTGACCTTTGACTTCATTCAGAGACAGAACTTTTAGCAGCTGGTCTTTTACGTTTTACAGATCTTCAGGGAAAATTGCAAAAGCTAAGCAGAACGTACTGAATACAGTACGCTATTGCGAAACCTTTGAAAGCTGTGGGTCCCCAAACCCTTGACAGGCAGCGTAGATGTTTTTGTTGGTTCGAGTTAAACTGCAGGGGGAACCTGTGTCAATCACAGCGAAAACATTTGACTGTCCACAGAAAATCAATCATCTGTGGTCAGTGCTGCGTCGACTGCCTGCCCAAATACCTCGGGCCCAACTCTACGGAAATCTCAGAGGAAATCTGACACAATTACACTGCAGCTTCAAACATTTCCAAATGTCCCCTCAGTGCTTTAAAATGATCTCAACTTTGATTAATTTCCAATTTAACCAACAACTACTCACACTGTGTGTGTGTGTGTGCTCCACATTTCCAGTGTAGATGAGATTCCTCTAGCTGCAAGTTTAACATTTAGACCCTACAGTACAGAACTGTCCCGTCACATTTCACAGTCTTTAACCTATAAGCCCCTTCCCCAGCTGAGTAGATCTAAGCCGTGTCTGAAACTATGCCCTATTGACTTTCCCCTACATGGAAAAATCCAGAGCACTATATAGAGCACTATTATAGGAAACAGAATTCCAGGTAGTGAACGACTTTGGACATCTGGATCTATCGGCACCATGCTGCTTAATGCCAGGCATGGACTAGAGGTATAATAAAGCCCCCCAGCATTGAGGAGCTGTGGAGCAGTGGAAGAACTGTGTTCTCTGGAATGATGGTGGAGGAGCTCCATCCAGTACTTTTGGGATGAGATGGTGAGTTTTGTCCATATAGTATAATAGCATGACACAAAAACCAAGAAGGTCCCAGCGGATACAGTGCTAATGCTAAGGCTGTGCTAATAACCAATGGCTAACTTTTTGTAACTAAGAAGTTCAGCGGCGGTGCTAATTAGTGGTGTAGGTCATTCAGTGATCCATACGGATTGTATTAAAAGTCACTAATACAAATTAACAAACAAACCAATACAATACAAACAAAGACTGTGTCCAAATAAAAGTCACTAATACAAATAAACAAACAAACCGTGTCAAATGTACATTCCCATTTAAGGTAAAGGCAGACGCTCTTCTCCAGAGCGACTTACAAAAGTGCTCCCTCAAGCTAGATGCTGTCAGATACAAATGTCAGTATGGATACCACAATACTCAACACACTCTACACTCTGATGAAGGACTCCTGGAAGAGATGAGTCTACGTTTGGTGTCAGACGGTGGGAAAGAAGGGATGAGTTGAGTGTCATCAGCGTAGGAGTGGTAAGAGATCCCATGAGAAGATATTACTTCACCAGGAGAGCCGGTGTAGAGCGAGAAGAGAAGAGGACCGAGCACAGAGCCTTGTGGAACGCCAGTGGAGAGACTACAAGGAGCAGACGTGTCCCCCTGCCATGTTACCTGGTATGAGCACACCATCGTCATAGTGATGCTGATGCTTCTAGTTTCTCTTTGAAGAAGAATGATTTCTTTAATATTAAAACTGATACAAATGAACAAACCATGTCAAAACAAAAGTCAGTAATACAAATAAACAAATAGATCATGCCAAAATCATGTCATTAAAACAAATGAACAAACCAACTGTATCAAAATAAAAGTCATTAATGCCAACTAAGCAAACAGATGTGTCAAAATAAAGATCACTAATACAAACGAACAAATAGACTGTGCAAAAAATTACACTAACAAACAAACATTTTTAAAGTCACTAAAATCACTAAAATAAGCCAGCAAATAGATAATAACAACATAAAAGTCATTAAAACAAATTAGCAAACAAACTGTATCCAAATAAGCCACTTATACAAATGAACAAACAGACTATGCAAAATAAAAGTCCCTAATATTAAAAAAGCAGTAATACTAAATGGTTTCAGGCTGAAAGCTAAACTCATGTTAAATGTTAAAGCTAAAATGTTAATGCTGAGTTTACAGCACACTGAAACTAGTGCATACTGTAGCAGCCGGTTAGAGTCATCTGCAAGATTTAGCAGATTTATTCAATAACTGACCCTGAAGGAGTTTAAAATGCTGGACAGGAAACACCAGGATGACAATGAGGTGCAGTGATGCTCTTTTTGGCAGTGTGTGTGACAGTGTGAGATGGTGTGTGTGTGTGTGTGTGTGTGATGTGTGTGTGTGTGTGATGTGTGTGTGAGGTGTGTGCACGCAGTGATTAATACTAAGTGGATGCATACGCTATGTACCAGTGCAGTGGTGAGCGTTTGCAGCTGAGCGCTTCCTCAACTGGCATGTTTTTGGCATGAAAGCCTGAGCAAAAATACACAGCTAGCCAACACACACACACACACACACACACACACACACACACACACCAAAACAAGGCCAAAAGAAATGTGATGCTTGTTTCTTTGCATGCATATTAATTAGTGGAATTTAATCTGCAATATCAAACTTAATTACAGTTAATTACAGTTTGTTTACAGAGCAGCTGAGCAGCTTCAGCCAGCTGCAGCCAGTCCACAACCTCAGCTCTGATTCTGTGGAACTGCCTGTGTCTAATGTTCATACACACACCTTTAGCAGATTATTGTAGTTTATTAATTACATTATGCTGCTTAAATTCCAATATGTCTAATATAATAATCTGTGTTGTAACCAGTTCTCCAGACAGGGATTATGCCCAGTTCTGCACTACAGCCTTTTAATGGAGATTTTCCATGAAAGGAACATATATATTTATACCTTTTAGAAGAAAGGGAATTTTATTTCAGGTAGCACAAATAAACAAACACAGATATACTCTGATATACTCTGATAGACTACTCCACTGCCACATTTACTGTGAAATTTACATTTTCATACATTTGTAAACATTTGTTTTTCATTTTTACACAGTCAAATCCATACACACACTTAGATTATTCATTCAGTGGTGCTGAAAGATCCAAAACAGGGTAGCTTATCAGTGCCCAAATGAAAAGGGTTTGATTGACAGCACTCAGTGTGCTGTGTGTGACTAACACACAGTACAATGGTGAAATCCCAGGAGCTCAGTGCGGATCTGGGAAGGATGATCGCAGATTTACAAAGTCAGGAACATCTCTTACAGCCATTTCTAAACAACGGCATCTTTCAAGATCATCCGTTCTTCATTATTGGGAGGTGGAGCCACTTTACCACGGTCAGACCCAACCTGTCCTGTAACCCTGACCAACCTCACAAATCGACCTACTTACTTATCTGTCTCTCTGTCTGTACATCTATCTATACATCTGTCTATCTGTCTATCTATCTATCTATACATCTGTCTATCTGTCTATCTGTCTATCTATCTATCTGTCTATCTGTCTATCTATCTATCTATCTATCTATCTATCTATCTATCTATCTATCTGTCTGTCTGTCTTTTTATCTGACTGTCTTTTTTATCTATCTATCTGTCTGTCTGTCTGTGTATTTATCTGTCTGTCGGTCTGTCTTTTTATCTGTCTCTCTGTCTGTACATCTATCTATACATCTGTCTATCTGTCTATCTATCTATCTATCTGTCTATCTGTCTATCTATCTATCTATCTATCTATCTATCTATCTGTCTATCTATCTATCTGTCTATCTATCTATCTGTCTATCTGTCTATCTATCTATCTGTCTGTCTGTCTGTCTTTTTATCTGACTGTCTTTTTTATCTATCTATCTGTCTGTCTGTCTGTCTGTGTATTTATCTGTCTGTCGGTCTGTCTTTTTATCTGTCTGTCTGTCTGTCTGTCTGTCTTTTTATCTGACTGTCTTTTTTATCTATCTATCTGTCTGTCGGTCTGTGTATTTATCTGTCTGTCGGTCTGTTTTTTATCTGTCTGTCTGTCTTTGTATCTATCTGTCTGTTTGTCTGTCTGTTTGTCTGTCTGTCTTTTTATCTGTCTGTCTTTTTATCTGTCTGTCTTTTTATCTGTCCGTCTTTTTTATCTATCTGTCTGTCTGTGTATTTATCTGTCTGTCGGTCTGTCTTTTTATCTGTCTGTCTATTTGTGTATCTGTCTGTTTTTGTATTTATCTGTCTCTCTGTCTGTCTATCTGTTTGTCTGTCTGTCTATCTGTCTGTCTGCATCATCTGGAGGTGGCTTTCTGCTACACTGTGCTTCAGCAGCTCCTTTTGTTCTGTTGGGCTGACAGTGGAGTTACTTCCTCAGTGCTGTTACTAAACCCCTTCATTCGGAGGGCTTTAAAACAGGGCTGGATTCCTCTGCCAAGAAAAGTATTCAGCCTGGTCTCGGGTGATCCGCTGTAATACTAAACACACTCCGACTAGCCCTCATCTGCAATGGTGACATCATTCAGCGCTCGCGTTGGCTCATCATGGTTGAAAGGGGGTTTAATTAAACCACCCCTAATGGACGTAGGGAGCATGAGGGGTTTATGTTTTGGCGCCAGAGTTCTCTCTTAAAGGAGGCTGTTTATCTGCAGCTGCGTTCGCTGCTCCACATTATGAGCTAATAGTAAAGTCAGGATTAAAGGTTCTCTTTCAGAGGATTTCAGGTGCAATTAAAACTGCATCATCACACACTCTCCTCAAACCATACGCTGTGAAAGACCTGATTTCTGTGTGGTTTCTGGCACAGTATGACTGTGTGACTGTGTGTTATCTAGAACATGCAGTAGAACACATTGACATAGAAGTATTGATACAGACTCCTGCACGTCATCTCATGTCTGTAAATTACAGTGAGTCGTACAGCATCAGAACCCACATCACCCACAACAGACCAGCTCAGCTTCTTCAGTGACAAACGTGAAGGCCATGCTCTCAAAAACCCAGCAGTGAGATCATAAGTGGGCGATCGATCAGACACAGGAGTCCTTCATCTACCTCACTCTCTACTGAAGGTCATCCTTCACTTCTGAGCAAACAGAGAGAAAGCTGACCTGGGGAGAGTAAACAGAATCAGCGCTGTAATCCAGACCAGCAAACATCAGGCCGGGAGAGTTCACGGCTGAGCTAGCGGACTGTCAACAGAGCGCGAAAGAGGAACCCGAGTAAACGGGCTGAGTGATGTTTACTAGCATTCAGAGAGTGATGGAATGAAAGAGGATCTTTTGGAATGGCTTAAAACGCTGCTGTTATGTGGAGTTTGCTTTAGCAGTGATCATCCTCCTTTAAGCGTGTTGAGCTCCAGTGGTGGTGTGTTAGCGGCAGTTTGGGAAGATGTGGTGGAGCTTCTTCACGTGTCTCAGAGGAAGACTCTGCTGGCCTTCACCCTCCCAGCACTGATAGTTGTATGATGAGGGTTTTAGATAGATAACTTTGGGTAAAATACATGTTAATAAGGTAATCCACAAAAACTGCAGAGCATGTCAATGTGGCTTCCAAAAATCCTGTCAAAAGCTAAGTGTATAAAAAGTGAAAGTAAAAGCACCCAGATATACAGGCCGAGCCCCTGCCTGATAGAACAGGCAGAGTCATGACTCTACTTTTTAATCACTAACAGGGTGAACATTAGTCTGTTGGAGTTTACGGCCCAGCTGAGGCCGGTGGTGGCTGTGGTCCATCACACAAGTTTGGATAAAGTCATCAGCGTCATCCCGCAGAGGTATGAGGGCAAGATTAAAAGACGGGGGTCAGAACTTGGCCATGACTCATTTGCTTTCTGGGTTATACTCCAACAATTAGCTTGAAGCCACACACTCTCTTCGCAAAGCATGTGGAGGTGCTGCGTAATCTCCAATAGACTGGTTATGCAGTTTCCGCCACTGCAGAATGATCTCTCCTTAACCTGGATCTGTTTTTATTGCTCTGATGAAGTTAAACTCCTGTATGGTGGCGTGTCTTCGAGTGAATCAAGGAGAGTCTCTGAGCCAGCTAAGCATTTTCTTTGTCCAAGGTGGTTGGGAGTGATTGGAGTGGAGATTAAACATTGCTTAATGTGACCCAGAAATGCAGAGTGACATCATCAAAAAAAAGTGGGACAAAAGTATTGGGACACCTGCTCATTCCCCGTTTCTTCTGAAATCAAGACCATTAAAAGAGCTGGTCCTGCTGTTGTTGGAGTAACGGTCTCTACTGTCCAGAGAAGAAGACTTTCTACTAGATTTTGGAGAAGAGCATTGCTGTGAGGGTTTGATTGCATTCAGCCACAAGAGCATTAGTGAGGTCAGGATGTTGGACCTGGACATGTTGACATCCATCATTCCAGAGAACACAGTTCTTCCACTGCTCCACAGCTCCTCAATGCTGGGGGGCTTTATACCCCTCTAGCCCACGCCTGGCATTAGGCAGCATGGAGCCAATAGGGTCATGATGTTGATCTGCTCCAGAGAGTCCTATTCTATTGGCAGTACTTCTTCTCTACAGGGACTAGACAAGCTGTGTGTGTGCATTTAGACATCTGTGCAGCTATGGGTGCAACTGAAAGTAGCTGAATGTATTTATTAGAAGGGGTGTCCATAAACCTGGACATAAATTTGGACATATAGCATATTTAGATGAAAGGAAAATTGTAAATGATATAATCTGATGGATTGTGGTTAATATCAGCAGGATAAAATAAGAGGTTCTTCCTGATTTCAGCAGGGTTCTGCCTGAAGATCTGATATTTGGTTTTAAGACTGATATATAAACAATGACATTTGTCCTCTTTAAATAACCCCTCAACATAGTCCACCATAGTCATTTGTTTGGCCACTATATATAAGGGCTGGATTCCTGGACTGAACTGGACTGCAATGCCAGTGGCGTTTCACTGTCAGTCTAGGTTTTAGGCTTAATCTGGGTCTGGAAAACTGACCCCAGTATCAATGACTTCTTTATGAGAAGGTGTGACCAGAACTTCACTTAAACATCAGAGCCATCAACACGTTCCGGCCGAGACCATAGATTTACAAGGGCTTTAAAATGAGCAGTGTGTTTAAAAACACAGGCTTTAATCTGACCTGTAAATCGGAGGCCTACTCTGAGCTGAGGAGAGGATGGGGTTAAAGGAGAAGCAGAAAGCTGGGTTTAGTTTATGTGAGTGGAGCTGAGGTCATCACTATGAGCTCTGAGCTGAATGTAAACACTGGAGCGGCGCTGGAGATCAGAAACAGCACAGAGCTGCTGATATCCTTCCATTAGGCCTGGTGACACTGAGCAGGAGGCAGAATGACCCATTTATATCTCAGCGTACACATGAGTATCTCATTTACCTCAAAGCTCCAGGCTGCTGCTCGGCCTCAGGGCTCTGTCTGGGCGGTTGTGAGAGTCATTCTCACCCCTAAAGGGTTTCATTTGGGTTCGCAAGAAAGCTGCAAAGCTTAAAGTTAGTCACTTACATGTTCTCAGTAACCATTTAAAGCCTGAACCATCAAATTATTGACAGTGAATTTAAATTCTTTATAACTGGAGTGTTTGATCTTACAACCCATTACTTAAAAAAATAATAATAAAGATTTGCTTATATATATTCTTAGACTCTAGAAATCTATATGTATTTTTCTAGTGCATGCAGTGCACATATAATCCACAAGGGAGCAGACAATATGTAGCTGATTATATTGTTTGTTATTGATTATTTTTATTATATTATTGTTATTATTTATATATTTAAATGTAATAATCCACATAACAGTCCAGCCAAATTTGACCTTGTGTTTCAAGAATGCTTTAGTAATGGTTCAGGAAATTGGAGGATTTGGAAGCCAAATGTGAACACCACAGAGTGGTTTCCAACGTGTTAGTAGACTGGGAGGTGCAAAGTTAGCAGGAGGTTAATAGAAAGATAAATGAACAGTCAGAGATGAGATTTTTTACTTTCTGCAAACTGAGAGTTAAATCCACCAGCTCATCTGTTAGCAGTTAAAGCTGCTCACCTTGAGAAGAGCGGGGCTCTAAAAGAAGACCTACCGTCGCCCAACACAAGACTAAACACTGCCAGAACAAATATACATGTTCACCTCAGTGTCTTGAGCGTGTTCATATAGTGCAGAAGAGGAGGACCTTCAGCACTTCAGCAGAGCAAATACTGTGGCTGAGTCAGGGTCAAATGAGTGGACCTACAGCACCCCCCCCCACCCCGACTGAATTTAACAGCCACAGTGACTTCATAATCATGCCAGGATCTCTCTTTACAGATGACTAATTCACTGAGGCAGGAGTGACCCATAATTACAGTCTTTTCAGACAACTTTTCAGGCAAATCCAAGTCCAGCTCATAAACACTGCTTACAGCTAAAAATCTGTCAACTCTTGGCTTCTAGTTCTGAGATGTTCTTAGGCCACCTTCCTGCAGAACTTTTTCAAGGTCTGTTCACATATTTCTGATAGTGCTTAGGTCAGGGATCTGCGAGGACTCTTCAGGTACTCCATGGAGTGTTTTGGATCATTATCCTGTGGTAGAAGCCACCCTGTGTTCACCTTCAGCCTTTTATAACAGCTGGTTTGAAATTTGCATCCAGGATTTGCTGGATTTGTGGAATCCATTCTTCCCTGTACAATATTGTACAATGTCACTGGCAGCAACACAACCCCACAGCATGATGCATCTACCCCATGCTTCACAGTTGGGAGGGTGTTCTTTTCACAGAATGCTGTTTCTTCTTTGACATGTAGTTATGATGAAATAATGTAAGGTTTCCTTCTTCCATGAAGATTATATTTGTACAATCAATGCAGCACAGTAAAACAGTGCACCCTACCCTTGGCAGTTATATGGGGTTGAATTGCCCCTCACACCAGCATACCAGCAGCTCTCTTCAAGAGTTTTCTAGGCCTTCCAGATCTGAGCTTTCTTAATAACAGTCTCAATTCAGAACTCCTGGCTTTGACACATTTTTAGATTCTATAAAAGGGACATGTCCGGGAAGAAGAAGATGTCTGGTCATCCTATCACAGCAGTGTTCTAAATGTCCAGAGTTGACTACAAGGAAACTTTAATATTTTCCCTATTATATCATTGTAGTCATATCACATAACTGCTAACTGCTGCCATCATTGCCATAGAAAGCAACAGAGCTAATGAAGAGATGGAGAGGACAAAAAGGTAAACTTGTCAAGTTGGGTATTTAGCAAATATATCCTACGTTGACTTCTTTTCTCTGATTGAGGAATTATTTGTAAGAGTGTGTGAAACTACCTCCACCATGTTTGGAATCTGTACTTTAGCCTGGCTAGCTCTCACTGTGAGTTGTAGCAGATCTGCTTCCAAACAATGCTCTATTACATCACCAAGAGGAGATTCAGATAATATAGTAGTGAATTCACGCTGCTTATTGGTATAATAAGTATACACTTCCATTACTTGTTGTCTACTTACTCATCTACTACTACTAGTAGTATTATTAGTAGTAAGCTAGTATTAGGGGTACAGCAGTAGGGTATTATTAGTACTAGTAGTAGTAGGCTGTGTTCAAACATCATTTGTTGTGAATGTATATCAGAGGTTTCCCATTGTTTACTTTAAGGGTCTGATTTCCTATGACTTACACACACACTCATAAAATCAAAGACTTTTACAATATAATTTAAGACTACACAAAACAGGACTTCTGTCGATGCGAGGCTAAGAAATATACTGCTGTTCTACAAAATGCGTCTAGAAGATCAATAATAAATGAAGCACTGGTTTTAATGGCAGATTTAACCTCTCTCATTAGTTCAGACTCACAGAAGTTTAAAAGAAGCCCCCGTAAACCCAGCAGGAAACACACTGAACGCTTCCATTTATCCTCGAAACCAGGCGTGCAGAGCTTCCGGACCACAGCTGGACCCCCTCTTTATAACACCGTCATCTGTTTGATCCAGGCATGGGTTAAAGGCTGACAAAAAGCTTTGTTCACAGGGATCTACAGCTGCACTGTAATTAAAGGCAGAAGGGTTCAGAGGTACGACCCATCAGTCCAATAGGAGCGCTTCAGACAGGTGATACTGGAAGCAAGAGTGACAGTAAAACATTTATTCTCAATATTAAAGAAATGGCAGCTCTTTAATCTGCAGTTAGGAGTGGGAGGGTCAGTATCCGGCTTTTAGAGAGCAACTCACACCTCACACACTCACAACCTCAGCTCACACTCCTTCTTTCCACTGGACGGATTTGCTGGAAGAGAAAGTTGATCATTTCCCTTTTGCTCTGCTTTACTGTAGATCACTCCTCTCACTCTGGAGCTGCTTTACTGTAGATCACTCCTCTCACTCTGGAGCTGCTTTACTGTAGATCACTCCTCTCACTCTGGAGCTGCTTTACTGTAGATCACTCCTCTCACTCTGGAGCTGCTTTACTGTTGATCACTCCTCTCACTCTGGAGCTGCTTTACTGTAGATCACTCCTCTCACTCTAGAGCTGCTCTACTGTAGATCACTCCTCTCACTCTGGAGCTGCTCTACTGTAGATCACTCCTCTCACTCTGGAGCTGCTCTTATGTAAAACAATCCTCTCACTCTAGAGCTGCTTTACTGTAGATCACTCCTCTCACTCTGGAGCTGCTTTACTGTAGATCACTCCTCTCACTCTGGAGCTGCTCTATTGTAGATCACTCCTCTCACTCTGGAGCTGCTCTACTGTAGATCACTCCTCTCACTCTGGAGCTACTTTACTGTTGATCACTCCTCTCACTCTGGAGCTGCTCTACTGTAGATCACTCTTCTCACTCTGGAGCTGCTTTACTGTTGATCACTCCTCTCACTCTGGAGCTGCTCTACTGTAGATCACTCTTCTCACTCTGGAGCTGCTTTACTGTAGATCACTCCTCTCACTCTGGAGCTGCTCTTATGTAAAACAATCCTCTCACTCTGAAGCTATTTTACTGTATATCTCTCCTCTCACTCTAGAGATACTTCACTGTAGATCACTCCTCTCACTTTGGAGATATTTTACTGTGGATCACTCCTCTTACTCTGGAGCTGCTTCACTTCACTACTCCTGCAAAAACACTCAATGTGGATGATGATCATAATCACCCCAGTAAGAAGCTAAGATGGATTTAATGATCTAATGTAAACTGAGCAGAGATGGTTCTGCTGCTCGGCCAATCAGATTATGCATAGTTATAGATCGAGGGGAGGACTGAGAAGTTAAATAAGGGTAATTCAGCTCTTCTGGAACTTCTGTATTTATTATTTTTGCTGCATTTGGGATATTCAACCCCTCTGGCAATTATTGCTACACCTTATTATTGGATGTGGACCGCACTGTATAACCAGTACCACCAGCGCAGCTGTGTAGCAATAAAGAATACTACAAATTCCAGAGTTGTAAAGTAGTGCGGGACTATTCAACAGTTTTAAACAAGAAATCAAGTGTGTCACTGCTTTGTTGAGTTTATGAATGAAGCACCATCTTTCCTATACATCAGTGCTAATACACACCTCTAAACTTCCCTATCCCCCCCCCCCTCAGAATTAAACACGACCCTGTTCCTCCCTGAGCTGTTTTCCAGCCTGACTAAAATAAGCTCCCTTCTCCTAATCGTGAACACGGGCTTATCTGGTTTTATCAGCTAGTTTGGGCTGCAGGCCCGGCCGTGTACACACAGCCCGAGGCCCTGGGGGAGCTGATAACTTCCAGATGGAGTTTCTGAACTGCTCTACACTAAGGCCTTCATCTCTCAGCTCCAGCTTTAGTAAGAACTGTCTGCAAGAGGGTCTGCTGCAGAGGCTGGAGTCACTTTAAAGTGATAGTTTAATGGAAAAGTGGTTTTCTTTAGACTGTTGATCACCCAGGAGACTGCAGATGTCTAAGGTTTCTGTATCTTAGCAAAAGCTACCAGGTAATAGAAACCTGGAAACTTAGAAATAGAAACTTATGTACATTAATTATTGTGCTAGCACTAGCTGTGTGATGACATCATTACACACTCTTCTCAAACTGACTATGTGACAAAAGCTTGGACATCATGATCAAAATGTGTGAGTAGAAGATGAACTGATCACCAAAAGAGAAAAAGTTCAGATTACTTACTAGGATTAGGTTAAGATTAGTGCATCATTTATGTACAATTTTAGAAATACAATAAAAGTTTGAGGACTCAACAGATTCGAGCTCTCAGGTAGATTTACCCAGATCTCGGAGCTTAATTAGCTTGTTAGGGCTGTGGCTTATTTACAGTCATCATTAAGAAAGACCAGGTGATGTACATTTCAGCTTTATACAAACTCCTCAAACCTCGTCCCAACAATCAGCAGCTGCCGAACACTCTTAACATTACCATTACCTCTTAACATTACCATAACTGATGCCCACAGAGCAGGAGGAGAGTGTTGTGAGGACCTGTTTCCTCAGTTCCTAATGGTATTAAGAAATAGCAGATAACAGGAGCAATAGAGGTCAAGCTGAGGTCCAGGAAAACCAAGAAGACCAAGAAAACATTCAAAGAAAACTGCTTGTAAGATTGCTGCTAGAAAGGCACATTTAGAACCCCTGTTTAACTGGAAAACTTGAAAAGTATGTTTGGAGAAAACTGGGTTTATAATTTTAATGTAAAGAACCCCTCTCCAACTGTTAAACATGGGGGTGGATGTATCATGCTTTGGGCTTGTGCTGCAGGGAAGAATGGATTCAGTCAAACACTAAAACACCAGCAAATACCGGAATCAAAACATCTCATCTGTAAAAAAAAAGCTGAAGATGAAAGAAGGAGAAGCTTCTACAGCAGATAATGATCCTAAACACACCTCAACATCCACAACATCTCTCAGGCTCCAGCTGCTGATGGCGAAGCAGCATAAACTTCCCCTCGCTGTCTTCAAACCCAGACTGAAGACCCTCCTCTTCTGAGAGGACTTGGGTGAAGAGTAGAGTATTATGGTCCTTATATTGACTTGTGTTTAGTAGAGTCTAAGATTTTTAGAATTTTAGTCTATTTAAACCAGCTGAGGTTCTTCTTCAGTAAACATTGAAGCTCTTCTGTAAGAACTCTGGAGAAGAGCGTCTGATAAATGCTGTGAATGTAAATGCTTTGCTGCAGCCGAGCTTCCCATCTCTATGCTTCATGCAGTGTAAGATCAGTTACCCGGAGAAAAACCCGACTCAAGACTCACTTAGAATTGAGGTCAAGTTTAGAGAGTCCTGTTAAAATGATGGTCTGTGGTAATCGACTGTACGCCACAGACACAGCAGACAGAGATAAAACACTGGAGTTCTTTAAATCCTGGCAGAGTGCAGTAAATATTGAGCTGAAGAGACCTTCCTGTAAAGGACTGAGCTCGTCTGTTAAAAATCCATCTCTTCCGTCCCATAAACAGCATCAGACTGTAAAATATAGGCGAAAGTATGCATGCCAGCAATTTCATCCTACACTGGAACGGAGAGGCCTATAAAATGGAAAAGAGCCATCCCGGCTGGCCGGGAGTTTGGGCTCAGTGTTTTTGGGAATCCTCCTCAGAATCTGCTGCACAAACACTCGGCTCTGGAGTCGGGTTTCAGGGCCTTAATTTAATCTCCTGTCAGTCCTCCAACCGAGTCCCTGCTAATTCACTCAGGATGTCTGCAGGTCCTGCAGCTTTAGCTCCATCTGTATGGCCAAACGGGCGAAAAGGAAGAAACATGGGCATGTCCCTGGTAATTAAAACCTCATTACACTCAGGTAATGAATTTCTGTTCGCTGGTGTTTGATATTCTGGTATTTATGGTTTTCTATATTCTCTCTTTTTTCTGCTCTAATAGCAGATTTCCACCACATGAGAGGAGATTTATTGGTTTTTACAGTGTAACTCGATTCCCATCCCGACATGAGGTGCTAAGTAAGGAACAAGCACCCCTACTGGTTAAAGAGGCGTGGCAGATTTAGTGTGTTTTCTTTACGCTACTGTCTCCATGATGTGAACACTGCAGAACAGCTCTGCCGAGAGGATATGACAAAAAGTATGAATGGTGAATGAACTTTTATTATTACTGCTAATATTTAGACTTATTGAAAATTGCAGAATTAATACAATATTTACATTTATCTGATGCTCTCACCTGACTTACAAGGTTACTTGTATTACACAGGTAAGCCAATGTAGTGTTAGGAGTCTGGCCCAAGGACTCTTAATGGTGTAGCACAGCATAGTCACCCAGACCAGGAATCGAACCCCAGTCTGCCACGTAGTGTTTTAGCTCACTGGCAGGTAGTGGTGTTATCTGTTACGCCACACCAACCACCAATATAAAAACTAAATAAAATAAAATAAAAGGTTGGGGAGGGGTTTACTGGCAACATCATGCGCCAATGGAGCTGCAGTCTGGGGAGCTTCCAGACCTTCCATCATCCAGATATGAATAATAACACCATTATTATATGCCATATTGTTATATATTATTATATACCATACATTTTTTATTATTCTTTTTTAGTTTTATTTTAAGTTTTATTTGATTTTTTATTTGAGAAACAGTCAGAACATCACAGTCTGGTTCTTGTCAAAGTGTCTCAGATTCTTACGCTTGTCCATTTCTCCTGCTTCATCACCTTCATCACCTTCAAGACCTGACTGTTCACTCACTGAGTGATATGTAGATCTACCCCTAACAGGAGACACTGGACCCAGATCACCAGTGCTCTTCACTTCAGCTGTTATGGCTTATTACTGGGTGTTTGTGTGTGCATTAAATATATTATTAAAAAGAATAAAAATAACAGCAATGAAATAATTATGAAGTAAAATAACACAACCAACCGACCAACTCTGTAAACCGAATAGAATAAAATAAAGGATTACTTTTTTAAAAAAGGAAAATAATGGCAGAAATGACATGTGCAGGCATCCATGGCTCAGGTGTCGGTGAGCTATGTGAAATATAACTGACGCTGTGTCATTAGCATTTTCAGCAAGTTTCAGTCTCCCGCGATATTATTTTATTGCGATGATTAACGTCCCAGTCTGTTTACAGTCCAGCACATTCTGTCTTTTCTGGCCCTTTTTCCATTTCTGGCCCCCAATCTGGAATAAATCCCCTCCAAAACACTCTTCTAAAACCCTCAAATCATCCAGAACTGCAGAGCGTCAGCCTCGGCTCCTCCAGCTGAGCCTAAACCACACCACATGTTCAGATTTCACCTGCAGGACGGCCAGCAGCAGCTTCAACACTGGAGCATTTCTGTGGTGAAGGCCGGAGAGAAGAAGCAGCAAACTGCAAAAACACAACTACAGATTAACTTCTTTAACTGGCCACTTTATTAGAAACACCCACCTTGTGTTTCCACTCACTGGCCACTTTATTAGAAACACCCACCTTGTGCTTCCACTCACTGGCCACTTTATTGGAAACCCTACCTTGTGCTTCCACTCACTGGCCACTTTATCAGAAACCCCTACCTTGTGCTTCCACTCACTGGCCACTTTATTGGAAACCCTACCTTGTGCTTCCACTCACTGGCTACTTTATTAGAAACACCCACCTTGTGCTTCCACTCACTGGCCACTTTATTGGAAACCCTACCTTGTGCTTCCACTCACTGGCTACTTTATTAGAAACACCCACCTTGTGCTTCCACTCACTGGCCACTTTATTGGAAACCCTACCTTGTGCTTCCACTAACTGGCCACTTTTTTAGAAACACCCACCTTGTGCTTCCACTCACTGGCCACTTTATTGGAAACCCTACCTTGTGCTTTCACTAACTGGCCACTTTTTTAGAAACACCCACCTTGTGCTTCCACTCACTGGCCACTTTATTAGAAACACCCAACTTGTCAAGTCAAATTTATTTGTATAGCTTTTTAGAACTGTTGTCGTCACAAAGCAGCTTTACATAATTAGTACTTAATAAAGGACAGAGACAGATAAGAAAGAAGGAATAACATGAAGGATCAAAGACCCCCGTGAGCAAGCCAACGACGACAGTGGCAAGGAAAAACTCCCTCAGAGCTGGAGGAAGAAACCTTGGGAGGAACCAAGACTCACAAGGGGGACCCGACCCGTCCTCCTCTGATCAGAACTATTTAAACATTAATGATAAAAATTACTAAACCAGATACAACAGAAAGTTAATAGTGATGATAATAATAGTGTCAGACAGACACGAGTCCATCTAGGTTTCAGCACGGCCACCAAACAGGCAGCAGCAGCAGGCGGATGAGCCATGGGTGGTGACGGGTTGGGGGGGACCCGCTGGCCGGACTGGTAGGTGGCAGCTGGTTAGATGCAGGTAGAGGGGACCTCAGCGGGCAATCTTCCAGCAGGTCGGGCTGGGTGGCCATTTACTCGGGGAAGGTAAGGAGAGAGAAGTTAGTTCTAAGAGAAATTTTATGGAGGGCGGAGAATGTTGAGAATCAGCATCTGGGTATGTCTGATGACTCCGGCAGGTCTGATTATCACAGCATAATTAAAAGGAGAGAGCCAGAAGGTAACACGGACACGGGAGCACCCTGAAAAAAACACCAGCATCTATCTGCTCCACCGTCCACAAACCTGAGTGATCGCGTGTAAGCAGCGAGACGACAGCTCCAGCATCTCAGTGTACTACAATTCCCTGTGTCCTCGAACCCCTGGACCTGCAGCCCTTATCTAAGAAACATTAATTACCAAAAGCTAAACTAAACAGATGAGTTTCAGCCTAGATTTAAAGATTGAGACTGTATCTGAGTCCCCAACATTATCTGGAAGGTTATTCCAGAGCTGGGGGGCTTTATAAGAAAAGGCTCTTCCCCCTGCTGAGGTTTTCTGAATTTTGGGCACGAGTAAGAGGCCAGCACCCTGAGATCTAAGTAGTCTTGATGGTTCGTAATATACTATAAGATCCTGCAGGTACTCAGGAGCGAGGCCATGTAGGGCTTTATATGTTAATAAAAGAATTTTGTATTCTATACGGAATTTAACTGGGAGCCAATGAAGTGCTGATAGAACTGGACTGATATGGTCAGATGTTCTAGTTTTAGTAAGGACCCTGGCTGCAGCATTTTGCACCAGCTGAAGTTTATTGAGGTTCCTGCTGGAACAACCTGACAGTAGTGCATTACAGTAATCTAGCCTTGAGGTAATAAAAGCATGTACTAGCTTTTCTGCGTCCTGTAGTGATAAGGAGTTTCTTAGTTTGGAGATGTTCCTAAGCTGCATAAAGGCTGTTCTACTAATATTAGCTATATGTTGCTCAAATGATAAATCTGAGTCGAATATTATGCCAAGATTTTTAGCTGCTAAACCAGGAATGATGGAAGAATCAGCCAAGTCTAACATTAAGTCTGCTAGTTTATTTCTAGAGTCTTTTGGACCTAAAAGGAGAAGCTGGGTTTTGTCACTGTTGAGGAGAAGGAAGTTATGTGACATCCAGAGTTTTATATCCTTTACACAGTCCTCCATTTTCTGTAGTCTAAATTTATCATCAGGTTTGGCTGATATATAGAGCTGCGTGTCATCTGCATAGAAATGGAAATTAACGCCATGTCTGTTTATAACTGAGCCCAGTGGTAACATGTATAATGTAAATAATAGCGGTCCTAAAATTGAGCCTTGCGGAACTCCATATCTTACTTCTGCGTAGTTTGAAGATAAATTTTTTACGAATTGAAAGCGTCCCGTTAGATAAGATTGGAACCATGATAGGGCTGTCCCTGTGATTCCAACCATTTTCTCTAATCTTTCTAGTAATATACTATGATCTATTGTATCAAAGGCTGCACTAAGGTCTAGTAGGACTAATAAAGATACATAGCCTTGATCAGAGGCAAGAAGGAGATCATTCGTAATCTTCACTAGGGCTGTCTCTGTGCTGTGACTGAGTCTGAAGGGCTGTCTCTGTGCTGTGATTGGGTCTGAAGGACTGTCTCTGTGCTGTGATTGGGTCTGAAGGACTGTCTCTGTGCTGTGATTGGGTCTGAAGGGCTGTCTCTGTGCTGTGATTGGGTCTGAAGGGCTGTCTCTGGGCTGTGATTGGGTCTGAAGGGCTGTCTCTGTGCTGTGATTGGGTCTGAAGGGCTGTCTCTGTGCTGTGATTGGGTCTGAAGGACTGTCTCTGTGCTGTGATTGGGTCTGAAGGGCTGTCTCTGGGCTGTGATTGGGTCTGAAGGGCTGTCTCTGTGCTGTGATTGGGTCTGAAGGGCTGTCTCTGTGCTGTGATTGGGTCTGAAGGGCTGTCTCTGTGCTGTGATTGGGTCTGAAGGACTGTCTCTGTGTCGTGATTGGGTCTGAAGGACTGTCTCTGTGCTGTGATTGGGTCTGAAGGACTGTCTCTGTGTCGTGATTGGGTCTGAAGGACTGTCTCTGTGCTGTGATTGGGTCTGAAGGACTGTCTCTGTGCTGTGATTGGGTCTGAAGGGCTGTCTCTGTGCTGTGATTGGGTCTAAATCCAGACTGGAATTTCTCATACTTGTCATTCTTACTCAGGTATAAGCAGAGTTGTTGGGCCACAGCTTTTTCTAATATCTTGGATACGAATGTTAAGTTGGAGATGGGTCTATAATTAGATAATACGCCATGTTTGATTTAATAAGCAGGGTTGGATTTGTTGTCTAATCTTTTCTATTTTATTATTAAAATAGTCCATAAAAACATGACTGGTTAAAGATGTTGGAATCTGGGGTTGAGAATCTGCCTGGCTTTTAGTAAGTTTAGAGATCTCATTAAAAATTATTCTGGGATTGTTTTAGTTTTTCTCGATCAGCGAGGCCAGATACGCTGAGCGAGCTTTAATGAGTGCCTTTCTATATTGACTAAGGCCGTCCTTCCACGCAGAGTGGAACTCCTCTAGTTTGGTCGTCCGCCATTTACGCTCTAGTTTCCACACTGTTTGTTTTAAGGTAGGAGTTTGATCACTGTACCACGGTGCAAGCCTTTTTTGCCTCATCATTTTATTTTTGAACGGTGCTACTTTGTCTAAGGTTGATCGAAGGGTATTCTCTAGATCGTTTGTTAATTTAACTAGCTCCGTTTGGTCTGACGGAGTGTAAGCTAAGGTCGATAGGGGTGGGAGATTTTTAGTAAACTGTACAGTTGTCATTGGTGTTATTGTGCGCTTTAGGCAGTGTTGGGGAGAAGAATTTACATTTTGCCTAAGATGTAGCTCCAAGGAGATTAGATAATGGTCTGATATTACTGAGCTTTGAGGTAGAATATTTAGCTGATCAATGCTAACACCCAGGGTCAGGACTAAATCTAGGGTATGATTACAGTAATGTGTGGGTCCAGTTACGTTTTGTATAATGTGCTTCCACTCACTGGCCACTTTATTAGAAACACCTCTTTTGTGCTTCTACTCACTGGCCACTTTATCAGAAACACCTCCCTTGTGTTTCCACTCACTGGCCACTTTATTAGAAACACCTCCCTTGTGTTTCCACTCACTGGCCACTTTATCAGAAACACCCTCCTTGTGCTTCCACTCACTGGTTGTTTACATTACTTCCATCATCTCCTTGAGTGAAACAGCACTTAGGACTGAGTTCAGGCGCTGAGACAAGGTCCGGAAAGTGGTCCAAACTGCAGTTGGGATTAGCTTGGTGTTTAAGGAGTAGCTCTGCTAATAGACTGTAATTTATGGACCCATTCCAGGCCGCTGCGATCTTTCCCTGATGGTCACCTTGCTCTGACTGGTTTGTGTGGGGAAAAAAACCGAGCCAGTTGGGCTGTCCTGAATTTATCACCCGCACCGAGCGCGATGTTTAGACTGGACGTATTCCACTGCTTCACTCTGACGGACATTATTTAGGTTCTGAAGTTAAGATTGTGTTGTCCGTGACTGTGAGCGCTAGTGCTACGTTATGAATGTGACATTTCAGTAAACCTGGCCGTAAACCTGTTTATTTAAATACTAAAAACATTAGAGTCAGGTGTGTTCCTTACAGACAGTCTGGAGTATCAGCAGATATCTGGACGTGTCTCTGGCCGGGTTGTCCTGGTGGAGCGCAGGTTCAGCTGGTGTTTATATTTTCTTATTATTAAAGCAGAGAGAGTAGAGGTGGAAACTTCAGGTCCAGAAAGTAGAAATCCAGCCCACAATTTAGTTCCAACAGCTGAGCTGCAGCCCAGCTGCTCAGGCAGTCAGACCTAAATCCTGGGGCGGATTTTTACCTCTACTGCTGCATCCAGTCTCTACAGTCACCCTGCTGCTTACTGTGGCCAAAACCATGGTAAAAATGAGGCTGAGAGAAAATGCTGAAAATTTTCTTCTCTTTGATTATCTGTGTTCTTTTTTGGTAGTTTGTCAAAATTGTGTAATCAATAAATGATCAATCACTGTTCTTAATGAACAGTGTGTAAAATGTGTATAACTGAAGAAGCTCATTGTCTGAAGTAAATGCAGTGATTGTGCAGCTTAAGAAACTCCAATGTGGTTGTTGGAGTGTTGCTTGGTGTTTGTTAGGGTGTTGCTAAGCGGCTGCTATGGAGTTATTAAATGGTTGCTATGGTGTCCCAGTTAATTGCTTTGTTGATGCTACACGGCTGCTATGCTTTTCAAAGTTGTTGCATTGTGGCTTCTATGATTGCATTGCTCAAGCAAAAAGTGGTTGCTAAGGTGTTTCTAGCTGGTTGATATGGCATCCCTTTAAGGTTGCTAGATGATTGCAATGTAATTCCATGTGATTGTATTGGTGTTGTCATGGTATCCTAGGTGCATGCTGTAGTGTTAGGTGTCTAGTGTCTAGTTGTTGCTTGGTGCTTACTAGATAATTGTTATGTTGTTTCAAGTGTTGCCATGGAATCCCAGCTGCTTTCTTTGAGATTGCAAGGTGGTTGCTATGAGGTTCCATGTGATGGATGCAGTACTGCTAAGCAGTTGTTATGGTATCCCCGGTTGTTGCTATGCTGTACAGTTATGTATTTTCAAGTGGTTGCTATAACTGTGCAGCTTAAGCAAAAAGTGGTTGCATGAATGTTGCTAGGTGGTTGCTATGTGGTTGCTTTGGTATTCTCCGTGGTTGCAAAGTTGTTGGTGGTATACTACCATCCTAAAGACAAAAGAGGGGTGTGCTGGAGTTCTCTGGAGTGATGGAGCTCCATCCTAAACCTTTGAGACGTGCTCTCATGTGGCTAAATGCAATTTCCCCACGGTGGGACTAATAAAGGATTATCTTATCTTATCAAATCTTCCTCACAGCAATGTACCAATATCTAGTGGAAAGCCATCCCAGAAAAGTAGAGACTGTTACTGCAACAAAGGAGGACAACGCCCGCCTAATACCCTTGATGCCAGAGGAAACACTGGTGTCTACATACTTTTGGACATGTAGAGGATGCGTTGATCATGCGGCTGCAGGTTCTATCCTTGAACCGGCCTGAAAGCCCATTCAGAGACATCGAGACAGAGAATCCATTTGGAGTGTGTTCTCACACCCCTCAGTTAGGGATTACGGTGTGACAGTAGGCAGTGGATATCTGTCTCTTAGCGCAGTTAGCGCTGTTATCACTGCATCTGTTAACACTGGGGTTTAGGAGGCCTGCAGTGCTCAGTCATTACCCTCCACTGCTCCAAGAATCTGCCACACTTAGCATATCAGGCCTCCTGCCATCTGTGCTTTCCTACCAGCAGCAGAAAGATGGCAGCCGACAGAGACGAGCCAGAAACACGGCTCAGCCAACTGTCTGTCTGCAAACAGAGACCTGCATTCCACAGCCTCACCGTCAGAAGCTCCGCCCACAGAGCCACACAGAGCTTTGGATCTTTACTGTACACTAACATGATCACAGCTATTGCCGCTTGACGGTTACTCTGAACGGAGGGCGCAGGTGAACGAGTTCATACTGAATGGAAGTGAATGACTGGCTCACATTACTACTACTGACTGACTGGCTCACATTACTACTACTGAGTGCTGACTGACTGGCTCACATTACTACTACTGACTGACTGGCTCACATTACTACTACTGAGTGCTGACTGACTGGCTCACATTACTACTACTGACTGACTGGCTCACATTACTACTACTGAGTGCTGACTGACTGGCTCACATTACTACTACTGACTGACTGGCTCACATTGCTACTACTGAGTGCTGACTGACTGGCATTACTACTACTGAGTACTGACTGACTAGCTCACATTACTACTACTAAGTGCTGACTGACTGGCTCACATTACTACTACTGAGTGCTGACTGACTGGCTCACATTACTACTACTGAGTGCTGACTGACTAGCTCACATTACTACTACTAAGTGCTGACTGACTGGCTCACATTACTACTACTGAGTGCTGACTGACTGGCTCACATTGCTACTACTGAGTGCTGACTGACTGGCTCACATTACTACTACTGAGTACTGACTGACTAGCTCACATTACTACTACTAAGTGCTGACTGACTGGCTCACATTACTACTACTGAGTGCTGACTGACTGGCTCACATTACTACTACTGAGTACTGACTGACTGGCTCACATTACTACTACTGAGTGCTGACTGACTGGCTCACATTACTACTACTGAGTGCTGACTCACTGGCTCACATTACTACTACTGAGTACTGACTGACTGGCTCACATTACTACTACTGAGTACTGACTGACTGGCTCACATTACTACTACTGAGTACTGACTGACTGGCTCACATTACTACTACTGAGTGCTGACTGACTGGCTCACATTACTACTACTGAGTACTGACTGACTGGCTCACATTACTACTACTGAGTACTGACTGACTGGCTCACATTACTACTACTGAGTGCTGACTGACTGGCTCACATTACTACTACTGACTGACTGGCTCACATTACTACTACTGAGTGCTGACTGACTGGCTCACATTACTACTACTGAGTGCTGACTGACTGGCTCACATTACTACTACTGAGTGCTGACTGACTGGCTCACATTAAAAATCAAATCAAATCAAATTTTATTTGTCACATACATAGTCATACACAGTATAACTTGCAGTGAAATGCTTTTTTGACAGTCTGCTCACATCAAGCTATACAATAAAAATCTACATTTAAACTTAACTAAACCTTAACTTAATGAAGTAAAGTGCAAAAGTGCAAAAGAAAAATAAAATAAAAATGAAGAACATAAAAATAGAATAAGTTACATTTAAGTTAAAGAATAGAATAAAAATATTAAAATATAGAAATATAAGCAAAAAAAGTACAGAATACAAATATACAAATATATATACAGAGATGAAATAGTGCGTGTCTGTGTGTGTGTGTATATATACATACATATACATATGTACATATTTATCTGTATGTGAGTGTATGTGTGAGTTAAAAGAAATATTTCCATTGTTGTCCGTAGTGTGTTTTCCGTGAGCCATGGTTGTGTATTGTAGTGAGTGAGGGTCCAGTTTGTGTATGTAGGTACTTTGATTTAGTGTCCTAAGTCCCTGTCCCCATTCAAGGCACGGATGGCTTGTGGAAAGAAGCTCCTCCTCATTCTCTCTGTGTTAGCCTTCAGGGTTCTTAAGCGTTTCCCCGAGGGCAACAGAGAGAACAGTCCATTGTTGGGATGACTGGGGTCCTTCACAATCTTCTTGGCCTTGGTCCAACACCGCTTCTTGTAGATGGACTGCAGGTCAGGAAACTCCATCCTAGTGATTCGCTCTGCTGAACGTCTCACTCGTCGTAGCGCTTGCCTGTCCTGCTTGGTGCTGTTCCCAAACCAGACTGTGATGTTCCCCGTGAGGATGCTCTCGATGGTGCAGGAGTAGAAGGATCGTAGTACCTTGGAGGGCAGTCTGAAGTCCCTCAGTCGTCTCAGGTGGTATAGGCGCTGACGAGCCTTCTTCGTTATGGTGTTGATGTGGCAACTCCATGACAGGTCCTGAGAGATGGTCACTCCAAGGTATTTGAAGCTTCCTACCCTATCCACCGCCGTTCCACTGATGTGGACAGGTGTCATCGATGTGTGGAGAAGGTGAGCGATGGCATCCTCTGTGGAACGGTTTGGACGGTATGCAAACTGAAACGGGTCCAGGGTGTCGGGCAGCGTGGATGTGATGAAGTCTCTCACCAGCTTCTCGAAGCACTTCATCACGACTGATGTGAGGGCGACTGGGCGGTAGTCGTTGAGGCAGGCTGGCTGTGGTTTCTTCGGGACAGGAACGATGATGGACTGTTTGAAGCACGATGGAACAATCCCCTGCGTCAGTGAGAGATTGAAGATGTCCGTGAATACCGGGGCTAGCTGATCTGCACAGGCTTTTAGGACTCGACCACAGATGCCATCGGGTCCCGCAGCCTTCCTGGTATTCACTCTTCTGAACACCCGCCGTACATCTCTCTCTGTGATGGTGAAGGCTCTTTGTTCTCTGACGTGCTCCTCTATATCAGCTGTGCCAGTGTCACTGTAGTTAACGTTGCCGGCTGCAGCATCAAAGCGAGCATAAAAGGTGTTTAGCTCGTTCGCCAGAGATAAGTCTGCACTTCCCAGTCCGCAGGGTGGGCTCCTATAGACCGTTATTGTTCTCAGTCCCTGCCACAGGCTCCTAGAGTCGTTTTGCTGGAACTGGGACTCTAGTTTCCTCCCGTAGCGCTGCTTCGCCTCCTTTACCGCCTTCCTTACTCCATATGACGCAGACTTGTATTCCTGCATATCTCCGCTGATCAGTCCCGTGTTGTAGGCAGCAGTGCGGGCATTCAGAGCCTCCCGGATGCTTTTATCCACCCAGGACTTCTGATTGGGAAATGTTTTGATTGTAGATTTCTGGACGGTGTCGTCCGCTACTTTCCCGATAAAACCCACGACCGCTTCCGTAAACATGTTGACGTCATCGGAGCTGCGCCGGAACATTCTGCAGCGTGGCCACTGATTGGTCCGTCCAGCGCTCGACCTCTCTCACCACCGGAAGCTCTTGCTTCAGCCTTTGTTTATATTTTGGTAGGAGAAAGATGGCGGCGTGGTCTGACTTTCCAAACGGTGGTACTGACTGCGCTTTGTAGCTGTCTTTGTGTGTGGTGTAGCAGTGATCTAAAGTCCGGTGGCCCCGGGTGGGGCAGGTGATGTGTTGGTGAAAGTTCGCTGCCACACTTTTGAGGTTGGCGTTGTTAAAATCCCCAACAACAGTGAGTGCAGCGTCCTTATGGTGGGTTTGGATCTGTGTGAGTGTATCGTGAAGCTCACACAGCGCGGTGTCCTTCTGTACATCGGGTGGAATGTACACTGTACAGACGATGACCGAGGTGAATTCCCGAGGAAGATAGAAGGGACGAAACTTTAGGGCGAGCAGCTCCAGGTTTGGTGTGCAGGAGCGTACGAGGGTCACAACATTAGCACTGTCGCACCACTTGTTGTTCACCATGATACATACTCCACCACCTCTTGACTTCCCCGACTCCACGGTTCTGTCCATGCGATGTACCGAGAAGAACTCGGCCGGCTGGCTGGCGTGGTCCGGTATCGCTGGGTTCAGCCATGTCTCGGTGAAACAGAGGAGGTTGCAGTCCCGAATGTCTCTCTGGAACTTGATTCTGGCCCAGAGGTCGTCGAGTTTGTTGTCTAGAGACTGGACGTTGGCTAGGAGAATACTAGGCAGAGGTGCCCTGTGTGCCCTGGCTCTCAGTCTGTCTCTGACGCCGGCTCGCTTTCCTCGGTGTCGCTTCTTGTGGAGTTCGGCGTCCCGTCCTTTGTCCTCCTTCAGGATTTCTCTCGGCCAGCTTGGATCCGGAGTTAGCAGCGATTTAAGGTGAGTGAATTGTAAATTAACAGAAAGAAGAGTCTCACGGCCGTATACAATACGAGCCATGATGAAAAGGGTTGAATAAAATAGCTAAAAACACTAAATTTAACTAAAAAAAAGCTAGATGTGGTCAGAGCAGTCGTTACGGCGGCCGTCGTCAGCGGCGCCATCTTGAAGAACATTACTACTACTGAGTGCTGACTGACTAGCTCACATTACTACTACTGAGTGCTGACTGACTGGCTCACATTACTACTACTGAGTGCTGACTGACTGGCTCACATTACTACTACTGAGTACTGACTGACTGGCTCACATTACTACTGCTGAGTACTGACTGACTGGCTCACATTACTACTACTGAGTACTGACTGACTAGCTCACATTACTACTACTGAGTACTGACTGACTGGCTCACATTACTACTACTGACTGACTGGCTCACATTACTACTACTGAGTGCTGACTGACTGGCTCACATTACTACTACTAAGTGCTGACTGACTGGCTCACATTACTACTACTGAGTACTGACTGACTAGCTCACATTACTACTACTGAGTACTGACTGACTGGCTCACATTACTACTACTGACTGACTGGCTCACATTACTACTACTGAGTGCTGACTGACTGGCTCACATTACTACTACTGAGTGCTGACTGACTGGCTCACATTACTACTACTGACTGACTGGCTCACATTACTACTACTGAGTGCTGACTGACTGGCTCACATTACTACTACTAAGTGCTGACTGACTGGCTCACATTACTACTACTGAGTGCTGACTGACTGGCTCACATGACTACTACTGAGTACTGACTGACTGGCTCACATTACTACTACTGAGTACTGACTGACTGGCTCACATTACTACTACTGAGTGCTGACTGACTGGCTCACATTACTACTACTGAGTACTGACTGACTGGCTCACATTACTACTACTAAGTGCTGACTGACTGGCTCACATTACTACTAAGTGCTGACTGACTGGCTCACATTACTACTACTGAGTGCTGACTGACTGGCTCACATTACTACTACTAAGTGCTGACTGACTGGCTCACATTACTACTACTAAGTGCTGACTGACTGGCTCACATTACTACTACTGAGTACTGACTGACTGGCTCACATTACTACTACTAAGTGCTGATTGACTGGCTCACATTGCTACTACTGAGTGCTGACTGACTGGCTCACATTACTACTACTGAGTGCTGACTGACTGGCATTACTACTACTGAGTGCTGACTGACTGGCTCACATTACTACTACTGAGTGCTGACTGACTGGCTCACATTACTACTACTAAGTGCTGACTGACTGGCTCACATTACTACTACTGAGTGCTGACTGACTAGCTCACATTACTACTACTGAGTGCTGACTGACTGGCTCACATTACTACTACTAAGTGCTGACTGACTGGCTCACATTACTACTACTGAGTGCTGACTGACTGGCTCACATTACTACTACTAAGTGCTGACTGACTGGCTCACATTACTACTACTAAGTGCTGACTGACTGGCTCACATTACTACTACTGAGTGCTGACTGACTGGCTCACATTGCTACTACTGAGTGCTGACTGACTGGCTCACATTACTACTACTGAGTACTGACTGACTGGCTCAGATTACTACTACTGAGTGCTGACTGACTGGCATTACTACTACTGAGTGCTGACTGACTGGCTCACATTACTACTACTGAGTGCTGACTGACTGGCTCACATTACTACTACTGAGTACTGACTGACTGGCTCACATTACTACTACTGAGTGCTGACTGACTGGCTCACATTACTACTACTGAGTACTGACTGACTAGCTCACATTACTACTACTGAGTACTGACTGACTGGCTCACATTACTACTACTGACTGACTGGCTCACATTACTACTACTGAGTGCTGACTGACTGGCTCACATTACTACTACTAAGTGCTGACTGACTGGCTCACATTACTACTACTGAGTACTGACTGACTAGCTCACATTACTACTACTGAGTACTGACTGACTGGCTCACATTACTACTACTGACTGACTGGCTCACATTACTACTACTGAGTGCTGACTGACTGGCTCACATTACTACTACTGAGTGCTGACTGACTGGCTCACATTACTACTACTGACTGACTGGCTCACATTACTACTACTGAGTGCTGACTGACTGGCTCACATTACTACTACTAAGTGCTGACTGACTGGCTCACATTACTACTACTGAGTGCTGACTGACTGGCTCACATGACTACTACTGAGTACTGACTGACTGGCTCACATTACTACTACTGAGTACTGACTGACTGGCTCACATTACTACTACTGAGTGCTGACTGACTGGCTCACATTACTACTACTGAGTACTGACTGACTGGCTCACATTACTACTACTAAGTGCTGACTGACTGGCTCACATTACTACTAAGTGCTGACTGACTGGCTCACATTACTACTACTGAGTGCTGACTGACTGGCTCACATTACTACTACTAAGTGCTGACTGACTGGCTCACATTACTACTACTAAGTGCTGACTGACTGGCTCACATTACTACTACTGAGTACTGACTGACTGGCTCACATTACTACTACTAAGTGCTGATTGACTGGCTCACATTGCTACTACTGAGTGCTGACTGACTGGCTCACATTACTACTACTGAGTGCTGACTGACTGGCATTACTACTACTGAGTGCTGACTGACTGGCTCACATTACTACTACTGAGTGCTGACTGACTGGCTCACATTACTACTACTAAGTGCTGACTGACTGGCTCACATTACTACTACTGAGTGCTGACTGACTAGCTCACATTACTACTACTGAGTGCTGACTGACTGGCTCACATTACTACTACTAAGTGCTGACTGACTGGCTCACATTACTACTACTGAGTGCTGACTGACTGGCTCACATTACTACTACTAAGTGCTGACTGACTGGCTCACATTACTACTACTAAGTGCTGACTGACTGGCTCACATTACTACTACTGAGTGCTGACTGACTGGCTCACATTGCTACTACTGAGTGCTGACTGACTGGCTCACATTACTACTACTGAGTACTGACTGACTGGCTCAGATTACTACTACTGAGTGCTGACTGACTGGCATTACTACTACTGAGTGCTGACTGACTGGCTCACATTACTACTACTGAGTGCTGACTGACTGGCTCACATTACTACTACTGAGTACTGACTGACTAGCTCACATTACTACTACTGAGTGCTGACTGACTGGCTCACATTACTACTACTGAGTGCTGACTGGCTGGCTCACATTACTACTACTGAGTGCTGACTGGCTGGCATTACAACTACTGAGTGCTGACTGACTAGCATTACTACTACTGCGTGCTGACTGACTGGCTCACATTACTACTACTGAGTACTGACTGACTAGCTCACATTACTACTACTGAGTACTGACTGACTAGCTCACATGACTACTACTGAGTGCTGACTGACTGGCTCACATTACTACTACTGAGTGCTGACTGACTGGCTCACATTACTACTACTGAGTGCTGACTGACTGGCTCACATTACTACTACTGAGTACTGACTGACTGGCTCACATTACTACTACTAAGTACTGATTGACTGGCTCACATTACTACTACTAAGTACTGACTGACTGGCTCACATTACTACTACTGAGTGCTGACTGGCTGGCATTACAACTACTGAGTGCTGACTGACTGGCTCACATTACTACTACTGAGTGCTGACTGGCTGGCAATACAACTACTGAGTGCTGACTGGCTGGCATTACTACTACTGAGTGCTGACTGGCTGGCATTACTACTACTGAGTGCTGACTGGCTGGCATTACTACTACTAAGTACTGACTGGCTGGCATTACTACTACTAAGTACTAACTGGGTGGCATTACTACTACTGAGTGCTGACTGGCTGTCATTACTACTACTGAGTGCTGACTGTCCTTACTACTACTGAGTGCTGACTGGTTGGCATTACTACTACTAAGTGCTGACTGGCTGTCATTACTACTACTGAGTGCTGACTGGCTGGCATTACTAATACTGAGTGCTGACTGGTTGGCATTACTACTACTAAGTGCTGACTGGCTGTCATTACTACTACTGAGTGCTGACTGACTAGCATTACTAATACTGAGTGCTGACTGGCTGGCATTACTACTGCAGAGTATTAACTGACTGGCATTACTACTACTGAGTACTGACTGGCTGGCATTACTACTACTGAGTGCTGACTGCCCTTACTACTACTGAGTGCTGACTGGCATGCATTACTACTGCAGAGTACTAACTGGGTGGCATTTCTACTACTGAGTGCTGACTGGTTGGCATTACTACTACTAAGTGCTGACTGGCTGTCATTACTACTACTGAGTGCTGACTGGCTGGCATTACTAATACTGAGTGCTGACTGGTTGGCATTACTACTACTAAGTGCTGACTGGCTGGCATTACTACTACGGAGTACTGACTGCCCTTACTACTACTGAGTGCTGACTGGCTGTCATTACTACTATGGAGTGCTGATTGGTTGGCAACACTGATACTGAATTATGGTTGTTTGACATTACTGCTATTAAGCACTTGATGGTGATTGGTTAGCATTTCTGTGTTCTGAGTACTGATCATGTCATGAATGTACATACATGTCCATACATTTGGCTTTGTGTGGTAATTAGCAGTTGACGTTTAAGTAGTTATTTACAAATTAGGCTTTTGTACAAATGTTGCACCATTTAAACAAACGTTTAAAAGCTGACTATTTATTCACACTCTTTAACTCACTGTCGGTTCCCGTCCCCCAACCCCCTTCTTCAGTGACACTTTGGGTCTCATCCCGGAGACAGTGGTGGCCCCGGTGCTAACCTGCAGCCCTGTCACATTCCCAGCTGTCATCAGTCAGAGCTAACAGCATTAGCATGCCAGACATGCTAGCATTCCTCAAAGGGAAGACTGAATGCTCTCCACATAAAACATGCCTGTCTGTACCGAGCGCCAAGGCCCTCTCTCAAAGCTCTCACATTTAAGGGCTCTCACCCTGGCGTCTGCTGAGGATGACGGATAACAGCAGTCTGGATCACAATTAGCCGCTATAATAGGCCTCGGAGTGCAGGAGCTGTTAGCGACAGTGCTAGCAGAGAGAGTAGGGGTTTATTCTGCTCAGAGACGCTGATTCTGTCAGTGGTTTGTGTTTGAAGAATTCTCCAAATCTGGCAGCTTCAAAGCCTTTTAAGGACATTTTAAAGGGGGCTGGGTTAGTTACAGGATGTAGCATTTAGCTAGAGCTAAACAGCATGATAAGCTAAAGCAGGACACCCAAACATGTGTTGCATGAATTCTTGCTGAATCTGTGGTATCCATGGTTTCTTTGGTATCCAGTGTTTCTGTGGTATTCAGTGTTTCTTTGTATACAGGGTTTCTGTAGTATCCATGTTTTCTGTGGTATCCAGGGTTTTTTTTAGGTAATGAGTGTTTCTGTGGTATCAGTGTTTCTGTGGTATCCAGGGTTTTTTTTAGGTAATGAGTGTTTCTGTGGTATCAGTGTTTCTGTGGTATCCAGTGTTTCTGTGGTATCCAGGGTTTCTGTGGTATCCAGTGTTTCTGTGGAATCCAGTATGTCTGTGGTATCCATGGTTTCTTTGGTATCCAGTGTTTCTGTGGTATTCAGTGTTTCTGTGGTATCCAGGGTTTCTGTGGTATCAGTGTTTCTGTGGTATCCAGGGTTTCTGTGGTATCCAGTGTTTCTGTGGTATCCAGGGTTTCTGTGGTATCCAGTGTTTCTGTAGTATCCAGTGTTTCTGTGGTATCCAGGGTTTCTGTGGTATTCAGTGTTTCTTTGTATCCAGGGTTTCTGTGGTATCAGGGTTTCTGTGGTATCCAGGGTTTCTGTGGTATCAGGGTTTCTGTGGTATCAGTGTTTCTGTGGAATCCAGTGTTTCTGTGGTATCAGTGTTTCTGTGGTAACCAGGGTTTCTGTGGTAACCAGGGTTTTTGTGGTATCAGTATTTATTTGGTATCCAGTGTTTCTGTGGTAACCAGGGTTTCTGTGGTATCCAGTGTTTTTGTAGTATCAGTATTTATTTGGTATCAGTGTTTCTGTTGTATCCAGTGTTTCTGTGGTATCCAGTATTTATTTGGTATCAGTGTTTCTGTGGTAACCAGGGTTTCTGTGGTATCCAGTGTTTTTGTAGTATCAGTATTTATTTGGTATCAGTGTTTCTGTGGTATCCAGGGTTTCTGTGGTATCCAGGGTTTCTGTGGTATCCAGTGTTTCTGTGGTATCCAGTATTTATTTGGTATCAGTGTATCAAATTCTCTTTGAGTTTTTGTGTTTCTATATAGAACCATTACCTTTACTAAAGAACCCTTAAGGAACCTCTTTACCGATCTCTTTCTGATGTATTCTGATAAAGATCCTGCAGGGGTGGGGAATTCCTGGAGGTCGGATTCCTGCTCAGTTTCGTCGGTTTCCAGTTCAAACACACCGGATTCAACTCGCCCGTTAATTGCCAGGTTTAGTCGCTGTGTTGGAGCAGGGATATTTACAAACTGTTCTAGACTCAGGCCTTTGGTTCCCCACCCCTGCTCCCTGGGAACATCTGGTAGGTATGCTCCTCATTTTCCCTCAAACCACCTTGGGGCTCAGAGAGTTTTAAAGACGTTCTAAAGGAGAACTGTGTTTATCCTTACATAGTTCAATAAGGAACGTTCATTTAATGGACGTAAGAAACCAAGAACCTCAAACAACCCCAAACTGTTACATCACAGACTTGACACATTATATTTACACCCACAACATTTACATAAACTCCACCCACAAGCTAGCTAGAGGCTAAATGCAAAAACTACATTGGGAAAATATGGAAGAGAGCGTAAAAGGGATAAATGCTAAATGCCTAGCCAGGTGAAGCACTGCTGGGAGGCAAGTCATAGGTTGCGGGGAAGCAAATGAAGCTAGCTGGTTGGTCTGACTGGGAAGAGCGAGCTAGCCAGCCATGTACATTGCTGCTCAGGGAGGACCAGAGAAGGGGAGAGGATAGGGTTGCCACCCGTCCCGTAAAATACAGAATGGTCCTTTTTTTGGCTCTTCAGTGTTGCGTCCCGTACTGAACCTGTTTTATTCCGTATTTCCATAAATGTCCAGTACAGACGTGAGAGGGAAGAGGCCCATCCTTGGCTGGACAGCGTCAGTGGAGATTATTACAAGGCAGGTTGTAAAATGGACCAAGCTTATTTATTTTAGTAGACTATAGTGGTTTAATTTATTTTTTAGTTGAGTTTTAAAGTGGAATGAATGATAATTTATTTAATAGTCAGTAGTATTAGCCAATATAAATATTATATATGCCCATTTATCTATCTATAAATTATACTGTTGGAATAAAAGTTATATAATAATATAACAATAATATAATTTATATACATTTCCTAGATTAAAAATGTAGTCAGGCCCGTGGTGGTAATGGCCCAGAGGAGCCGTGGTGGGGTATTTATCAATAGTTTAATTGGTGTTAAATCAATATGTAGGTTCTCCATCCTGAGGAAGACACTTTGATGAGTGTAGAAGATAAATATACTCAGAGCCTCAGAGCTGCATCAGTGTCACCACCCCACTGCAGGGCTACTGTCAGTAAACCCTCTCCTGCTGGACGAGGCAGTATCAGTACTGACTGAATGAGTTCAGCTCGGCTGTGGAAACACTCCCGATGAAGTGTCTTTGTTGCCAAGAATTGCCTGGAATGTTTTTGTAGTACCTCAAATGAGTAACTGTGGATGCTTTTAATATCTTCAGATGGAAGAAGAGCGTCGGGGAGGATGATTAATAGGCCCTGTTTTTATTTGGACTGCTCTGTTCAGTAATGAGCCGAGGCTGAAGAGAATCAGGCTCATGTTCTGAACTGTGAGAAGAAAGTATTTGGACTAAGCAAACACTGCATTCCTAATCCAGCTCCAAAGTTTACATGTGAGCGGTCAGTGGATCGCAGCGAGGCGAGGCAGGGTATTTTTAGCACTTTGTGTCATCGCTGTTTGTTTGAAGTTGACATAAATGGTCAAACTATGATTGCATGTTTTCCTTTGAGTCACACACTGCATGTAGACGTTTCTCCTGAAATCAAGGGTATTGTCCTCCTCTGCTGCAGTTACAGCATCTACTCTTCTGGAAGGGCTTGGAACATCATTGCGAGGAGGATTTGATTGTATCCAGCCCTGAGATCGAGGGTGAGAGCATCAGTGAGGTCAGGTACTAAAGCTGTATAATTAGTTCTGCTGCTCCAGCTCATCCCGAAGATGTTGGATGAAACTCGAAGAGGATGGATGATGTCTTCATGATGCTAGTAATCCAATAACACCATTACAACCATGTTTGATACCAAAGCAACCACCTTTCAATCACATGGAACAGCGTGACAATCACCTAGTAAGTACCAATAAACACCAGCTGCTTAGCAGCACGGTAGCCATCACATGGAATTAATGAATGCATGGCAAAACTGAGGGTAAAAATGTGTGCAGCCTATTTATGTCTATTTACCATTTCACCCACTCATTCAGCATCTATGTAGCAACACCCTAGCAACCACTTTTTGCTCAAGCTGTGTCATAGAAACCACAATGGAAATGCACAGCAAACATTAAGCGTCAACATAGCAACCACTGCCTAAAAGCTGCAGTAACATCATCAATACATACTCAACATGTCCAAAAGTATGTAGACACCAGCGTTTCCCTTGACATCAGGGGGATTATCTGTGAGTTTGTTCCTCTTTACAGCCTCTACTATTGTGGAAAGCCTTTCCACTGGGTGTTGGAACATTGCTATAGGGTGGATGGATTTGATTGCATTCAACACACAGAGAGTGAGAACATCAGTGAGGTTAGGTCCTGATGTTGGATGATTAGTTCTGCTGCTCCAACTCCCAATCCCAAACCCCAAAACCAACGAATGAAGTTTCATCACCCCAGAGAACCCCAGAGCCCAATGCCGGGGTGATATGTATACCCCTCTAGCCCATGCTTGGCATTGGGCACGGTGACCTGAAGTGACCTCATGCTCAAGGCATGCTCTAGGGTGTCTTGTTCTATTGTCCAGTGATTTTCAATTGAGATTACACAGTTGTGTGTGAACACCTGGGTCAGAAATAGAGACACCTAATGTAGCTGAGCAACCGCTTTGCACCACCATAGCAACCACCTAAGACTGGCTTATACTGTGCTTATCAATATGCACTATTGCCAATTCAGGACATGCACTTTTCTACTGTTTCAACTGTGCTGTTGGTTCTTTTAAGAACCAAGTTTGTAATAGATGAGATGTGAGAGTGTGAAGAACCTTTAAAATACAAACAGAATAACGGAATAAAACATGGTTCTTCAGTGACATCCCTCAGGGAACCCTTTGCAGCACTTTTATTTCTAAGTTTTGTTTATTTCTAATGTACTTTTATCTCAAATCTGCCGACACTGAATAACTCAGCCCTTGACTCTGAAAGCTGCTGAAGCCTTTAGGCAGCGCGGACCGTGGTATTTTACTTGCCTCCTCAGCCCACTTCTCTGTCATTTATGGTAAACTTTGCCAACAGCAGTCCAGCGAGTCATCTTGTGGAGCTACTTCCAGATAAATCCCACTTCAGACTTGCTGCAGAATTAGAGTTTTCTATTAGAATTAGAGTTTTCTATTGGTCAGTTCTTTTCTAAGAAGATTATGCAAGTAGCGTGTGAATCCTTGGTCAGCCAAGTCTGCAACCTTAACCTTTTAAAGCCCAAATCATCAAATAAGAAAGAACATTTTAATTCTTTAAAACTGAATTACTTATTAGTCCTTCTGACCAATTATCTACACATTTAATTTAATACTAATTTAAAAAAACTAAAACCTATAGAACACAAAGCCTGCTAATCTGACTCAGTCATGCAGATTTCTCCTTTCCAACATCCAGAGAATTCCACCTTTCCTCTCTAGAGAGTCGCCCAGGTGCTTGTTCAGTCATTTTAAGACTTGACCACTGCAGCTCCCTTCTGGTCTTTTATTGTGTAGCTGATCCAGAACACAGGGGCACGGGTCGTCTTCAGTGTTCTTAAGATCAGCCATGGTCAACTCCTCTGCTGCGTTCTCTCTTCACTGGCTTCCTGTAGCTGCTGGCGCTGGTCTACAAAGCCAAGACTGGAGCAGCCAGCCCCTCCGTACTTGATGGCGACGGTCAAAAGCCAAAATGCCACAAGAGCCCTTTCAGCTTCAAGTCTCGGCTCGGCTCGACCCGCCATCCTTTAAGATCCACGGAAGACGAGCGTCCAGACTTTTTACTGTCCTGCACCGAAGTGGTGGAACGAACTTCCCCTGGGTGTCCGAACAGCAGAGTCCAACGCTCACTGTCCTCAAACCCAGACTGAAGACCACTTACAGTACTTAATCAGCACTGACCCTGCACTTATTAAAGCTTGTGATTGTACTCATGTCTTACACTGACATTCAGGCAGGTTTAGTACACTGAGTATTGTGTATCTAGGTCTCCACACTGACACTAATACTGATACTTTAGTAGTATCTAAGCTTAGAGATTTTCTATGGAGATTACACTGTGAACACTTGGGTCAGAAATAGAGACACCTAACGTAGCTGAGCAACCGCTTTGCACCACCATAGCAACCACCTACGACTGGCTTATACTGTGCTTATCAATATGCACTATTGCCAATTCAGGACATGCACTTTTCTACTGTTTCAACTGTGCTGTTGGTTCTTTTCAGAAACAGGTTTGTAATAGAGGAGATGTGAGAGTGTGAAGAACCTTTAAAATGGTAAAAAAAAAAAAAAAAATCAAACATTGTGGAATCAAACATGGTTAGAGGTTAAGCTTAGAGGGATATTTTGGATTCTGAGTAACAGTGAAGTGCTGCTGTAGGTCTCTCTGCATAACAGTGTCTGCTAAATGCTGGAAATGTAAATGCACATATTAAACATATTAAACCTCTTATAGTAGTTTTATTTAATGTACTGTAGTGTTTGTGATGTGAATGCAATGTATAGTAATCTACACTCCTCTGGGTTAACAGCGCTGTTACTCCATTAAAGCGATTTGTCTCTTACAAAAAGCCCATTTTCAATAAAGGAGGTTTGTGTTGTGATGTACGCTGTTTGAGGCTGTAAGGGGTCAGAGAGACAGGAAACAGCTTATTCACTGGAAGTAATACTCAGCACTCATTCATCCCCCGAGAATGGAGAAGTGTAAAGTCATCCAGAGAGGAAATGCGCGACTCAGAGCTTTGATCCACTCTCTGACGCCCCCACAGGGACTGACTTTGATTCTGCTTATATTTCATCTTTGTCTTTATTCCCCCTCAGTGACTCATCAACAAGCTGGTCCAGACTGAAAACCGCACCACCCCCCGAAAACCCAGATACGGGCACTCGGCCTGGAACAGTTTCACAACCCTGAGCCGAGGCCTGCGTCAGAAATACAGCCCAAAAACACAGCCTGCGTGTGCTGCCTCATACACATACCTCACACTGTACTCTAATAAAGTGTGAATAGAGGCAGATTAGCAGCCCCACACAGCGGTTTAGCCCCACCCATTCAGCCTACAGCAGTTTAGCCCCACCCATTCAGCCTACAGCAGTTTAGCCTCACCCATTCAGCCTACAGCACTTTAGCCCCACCCATTCAGCCTACAGCAGTTTAGCCCCACCCATTCAGCCTATGGCAGTTTAGCCCCACCCATTCAGCCTACAGCAGTTTAGCCTCACCCATTCAGCCTACAGCACTTTAGCCCCACCCATTCAGCCTACAGCAGTTTAGCCCCACCCATTCAGCCTACAGCAGTTTAGTCCCACCCATTCAGCCTACAGCAGTTTAGCCCCACCCATTCAGCCTACAGCAGTTTAGCCTCACCCATGTAGCCTGCAGCAGTTTAGCCCCACCCATTCAGCCTACAGCAGTTTAGCCCCACCCATTCAGCCTACAGCAGATTAGCCCCACCCATTGATACTGACATTATAAGAACTGTTTCAGTCCAGACTGCATTTTGAATAAGGTATACTAGGTAGGCATTACAGGGCAGCCAATCAGAACAGAGTTTATTTACATATATCAGCCTTAAAGAAACAGTAACCGTATGTTTCATTTTAAGGGATAGAGATAGGTTGGAAAATGGTTGGGAAAATATGAATTATGACAAACCTGTGAGCAATACTTCAGTTTCCATAGCAACATGTCAATATTTTGTGTACTAACCTGCCAATTAGTTCGAGTAGTGCACTGTATATAGCTGGCAGGCCAGTTTTGCAGACCTAGGCTAAGCCTACCGCAAGTTAGTCCAAGACTAGGCTTAATCCATATCTAGGGAACCAACTCATAGTATTAGTGTTTACCTACATGCCTATAGCAGTTGGCATCTAGTCTAACAGTATGTACAGTACCTGCTGATATATACACATATTTGCAGTATAGTGGGACCCTCTGCTGGGACACAGTCAGGCATTTTATTACACTGAGTTCAGAACGAGGCGCTGCTGAACACTGCCAGCAGAGACTGGAGCTCGAACTGTTGTGGGTTAAAAGCTATTCCACTACATTATCCCCCTGATAAATATGAAAAATACAACCACATGGAGGACATTATAGCTCAGGCCAAACCTCTATACCCCCCTCCAACATACACACACACACACACACACACATCCCTCCACCCTCTGGTTGCTGGTTCCTCTTTCAGAGAGCAGAGCAGAATTCAATTAAAGTCAAACATCCTGGAAACCATCATATTTCTAGCTCGTCCACTGAGGGAGGAAAACAGTGAAAAGAAAAGGTCAGAGAGTTTATTACTACTTCTGGAGTTCTAACATATTATATACCATATTAATCAATAATCAAGGTTAATCAGGGCCATGGTGTTTGTGGGCAGGGCTACAGTGATTAAGGGCAGGGCTGCGGTGATTGTGGGCAGGACCATGGTGTTTGTGGGCAGGGCTATGGTGATTGTGGACATGACTGTGGTGATTGTGGGCAGGGCTGTAATGTATGTGGGCAGGGCTGTGGTGATGCATGTGGGCAGGGCTTTGGTGTTTGTGGGCAGGGCTATGGTAATTGTGGACATGACTGTGGTGATTAAGGGCAGGGCTGTAATGTGTGTGGGCAGGGCTGCAGTGATTGTGGGCAGGGCTGCGGTGATTATAAGCGGCACTGTGGAGTTTGTGGGCGTGTCTGTGGTATTTATAGGCAGATGTAATGTGTTTGGGCTGTGGTGCTTATGGGTGGGGTTGTGGTGTGTGAGGGTCAGATTAACAGAAATTGTCAGCCCTGTTTAAGATTGAAATTCTTAAAAGTAGTTTCTCATGGACTTACTGTAGTTCTGCTACACCATCCACTCAGTCCTGCAGCAGCTTCCCTAAAGGGCTGGAAAATGTCTAAATACAGAAGTGGAGAAGTTTATGTCAGGCCGTTTATGTCTATTGCTAAGTGCTGCTCTGTTGGGTTAATGGGGTTAGCAGCTATTAGGGCACTATTTTGAGCATCCTATTTATAAACCTTTTAATAGAAATGAAATATAATCCAGTTTTCAGAGCTGTCAGGCCTCAGTGTGGGAACCTTGCAGAGGGCATTAGGACACGATGCTGAAATCTTAAATATGAGCGAGGATTTAGAGGAGATTGCCTTTTAAATTCGGTTCTCCCAGTGTTCTCTTCCAGGAAACCATTCAGAGCCTTGGCTGGTGCTCTGGTACACACTGTGTACTGATGATTAGGACATGATGATGTGAAGACGATAAACAGAGAGTTCCCAAACCAAACAATAACCAACACACAGCTGAGAACAGCTCAGACCTGGGATTTATATTTTCATTACTGGGAATTTTAATTCAGTTCATTCTGAAAAATAAAGAGACATAAAAAGATTCTGATTCTGAAGTGCGATAGAGAAACCACTTTTGGTTTGTGAACCAAACTGCATACAAGTTTAGCCCCACCCACTCAGTCTACAGCAGTTTTGCCCCACCCATTTAGCCTACAGCAGTTTAGCTTCACCCTTTTAGTCTACAGTAGTTTACATTTACATTTATGGCATTTAGCAGACGCTCTTCTCCAGAGCGACTTACAAAGTGCTTTGCTATTTACCCAAGAAAAGCCTTAGTTAGTTCGAATAGACTAATAATTCAAAGATACCTCTAAGCTTTAGACATTACTAAACACAAGTCAATAAGGTGACCATAGTACTCTAATCGCCAAGTCCTCTCTGAAGAGGTGGGTCTTCAGTCTGCGTTTGAAGACAGTGAGCGACTCGGCCGTTCGGACACCCAGGGGAAGCTCGTTCCACCACTTTGGTGCAGGACAGTAAAAAGCCTGGACGCTCGTCTTCCGTGGATTTTGAGGGATGGCGGGTCGAGCCGAGCTGTACTTGAAGCTCGAAGTGCTCTTGGTGCAGACCGGCTTTTGACCATTGCCATCAAGTTTAGCCCTGCCCATTCAGCCTACAGCGTTTTAGCTCCACCCACACAGCCTACAGCTTTTTAGCCCCACCCTTTCACTCTACAGCAGTTTAGCCCTGCTTAACCAGCCTACAGCAGTATAGCCCCACCCATTCAGCCTACAGCAGTATAGCCCCACCCATTCAGCCTGCAGCAGTATAGCTCCATCCTTTTAGTCTACAGCAGTTTAACCCCACCTATTCAGTCTACATCAGTTTAGCTCCACCCATTTAGCCTACAGCAAAAAACAAAACAAAAGGACATTGTTGGCCCAAAATAATATGTAATACTTTACTCTGCTGATGCTTTGCTCCCCTCCCTGCTGCTGTCAGATGGGTTGGTGGTTAGTAAATGTACTGGATGGTCTGTGGACCCCCGCTCATAGGGCCTGTGTGGCTTTCTCACTGTGGAGTTCCTGCAGAGGCCAAAACTAAATCTGTCACACCCCTGGGTGGCCGGCGCTGCTCACACTGAAGCAGGCCAGTCCAAACACCCCGCCAGGCTGCAGGTCATCTTTCAGCTTCCTTAAATCACCCTGCACTCGTACAAACCTCTGTTCTTCCTCCAAACTCACTCTGCTCACCTGCGTCACGGTCATGAAATATATATATATATTTATATTTAGCAATATTACCAACATCACATCATACAGACCCACACAGTTACTCACATTTACAGCAACCGCTCTTAAAAAAGGACAGCAGCTACAAACCTACCTGGCCTGGCCTGGCCTTAGCAGAGGAGGCCCTCAGAGCATGTTCCAGACTGTGTGAAACAGTGGTGTAACAGTGGTGTAACAGTGGTGTAAAAGCAACAACAGCTTTATTAGATGTGATATTAACACTCGATTAAGTGCCCAGGTAGGAGGTGGGTCTTCAGGACACTCAGGGGGAACTGGTCCCACCAGTTCGGCTCCAGACAGACAGACGGTGGGTCGAGTCGATCCGTACTAAGGGTTCTAGGCAGGAAGCGTCTAAATATTTGGGAAGAAAATTGAGAGCCAAATAGAGTAAAGAAGCAAACTTCAGACCAAACCTTGGTGGCTTGGCAAATCAGCTGTATTATTTAAGGGGATAATTGTGCAAATTAGTTTTTTTTACTTCAGCCTTTGATCTTATCCAGCAGTAAAGAACATTGTGAAATGATCCCAGATCTCCTCTTTTCTCTTTTCTCCACACAGACTGACTCATAGTGGGAAATGAGTTGAGCCATTTTCCTCTACCATGCCTTTCTCATCATTTCTACAGTGTGAAGCAGAAGAAGAAGTCCTACTTTGATCCCACTAGGAGAGTTGAGAATGATACGCCAGGCTGTAAACTGCACTTCTCAAACACTCATGACTACTGTGAATTCTTCTGCGTCTACTGTGCATTATTAACTGCTATTCAGCTTAAATCACATTCATTTATAAAGGCTTTTATCAAGTGTTGTCACAAAGCAGCTTCACAGAGATCCGGGTCCGAGCCTCTTTTGAGCAGCTAGTGGCGACAGTGGCAGGAAAAACTCCCTTTAGGTCAAGAGGAAGAAACCTTGAGAGGAACCAAGACACAAAGAGGAAACCTCTTTGGGAAAGAGAGAGAGAGAGAAACCAAAATGAATGAGCCAGTATCCACTATGAATTGTTCAGTATCCGCTATGAATTGTTCAGTATCCGCTATGAATTGTTCAGTATCCACTACGAATTGTTCAGTATCCGCTATTAATTATTATTCAGTATCTATTTTGAATTGTTCAGTATCCGCTATTAATTATTATTCAGTATCTATTTTGAATTGTTCAGTATCCGCTATTAATTATTATTCAGTATCTATTTTGAATTGTTCAGTATCCGCTATGAATTGTTCAGTATCCACTATGAATTATTCATTATTTACTATGAATTATTCAGTATCTATGAATTATTAGTAATTATTACTAACAACTAATAATTATTGGAACTTTATTAATTGAATAACTATTACACATGATTTAGTATCTACAATTAAACGGACTAGAATTCTGTATTCACAAAAGAGAGGAACTGAAGAGAGGACCTCCGAGATGCTTTCAGGGGTTAATGTACAACAAATTCGCTGGACAGCTCACACTGCCCAGCACACAGACCAGCTCATCTTCTGAGATTATTGCAGTGTTAGGGAAAACCAAACCCTGGAAGGTTTAGATTTAGAAGGAACTTATAATCTTCTCAAACACACAGTCCCAGTTTAGACACAGAGTCCCCCAGTCAAAAATACAGGGCAGAGATTCATGTGATGGTGTTTCATCTCGCCCAGTCCCCGGTGCACCAGGAGCCCAACCGGGCAAAAATACAACCTCCTTCAAAGGAACCAAGTGCCACGCATTTAAACATGTACATAGCATAAAGAGAGTTTAGCTAAAGGAAATTATTAGTTTTAGTAATAACTTAAATGCATTCAGTATATTGTATTTAAATAGAGCCCACACACTACATCCAGTCCAGTTTGGTTTAGAAACTGTAAAAAAGGTGAATGGTATTAAATTGACTAATATTCACACTAATAAATCAATAATCCAGAAGACTCTACGCACTCCTGTTACTGGAACTCGTATAAAGAGTATGTGTATGAGTGTGTAGCATAGAATGAGCGAAATGATGAAGAGTCCAGGACCTCACAAACATGGCTTGTGGTAGTGATGCTGGACAAGGCCGGCAGCTGCCACGCCAAAACTTTGAGTCGATATGCTTTTGCTAAGGACTTTGACACATTAACTCCTCGGTGTGTCCTCACATCACTTCCCTTTACAATCATATTTCAAGCAAGGGGAGCCAACCTCAGCTCACCTGGGATTACAGCTCCTCTCAGCAGCCCTGATACTCCTTAGCTCTGTGGCTAAATGTCCTCCTCAGATCGTCAGAACCAGACACTGCCTCATGTAGGCAAACAGGAGGCAGTTCTTGCGCATGTGCCTTTCAACAGGGTTCGTCAGTCAGTCAGTCAGTCGGTCAGTCAGGAAGTGAAACTACCTCTTCTAGGCAATCAAATAAATTTCAGCAACGTGCAAAACGCTTACCAAGACCTTCATTAGTAAATCTGGACTGAGACATGCCGCCATTTGTAATAGGTCTTCTGGTCAGGACTGAGTGAAAACCAAGGGACAAAACTAAAATGTGTACTTTAACTTAAATATTATGGATTTTTAATAAAACATATTTTTAAAGTATAGATGGGATTTTGAGTCACAAAACAATGCAAATAAAAAAAGATTTTAATAATTATATTTAATGGTGAAGTGTATAGGTAAAGAGCAGGGACAGGTAACTAATGCAATATTTTCAGTGTTTTAGGTAGTTTTTATTAATGTTTTTAATTATATAGCTTACATTTGCAATTAGGTGAATGTACAAGACACTGTGCTTAATTATGTATTTTACTATTATTTTTGTGTGCACATTTATACATGTAATTTCCTGGGGATGGAAATGGCACCGATTTGGCAGAATATGTCTAATATAATAATTAATAACAAAAAGATAAACAGTAATAAACACAGCCAAAGACATCCATATTCATCATTAGTGATGGACACACACCTTTAACCCATCTGTGCAGTGAACACACACCCACACACACACACACACACACGACAGTGAACACACATGCCCGAAGCAGTGGGCAGCCATCGCGGCACCACCTGGTCAGCAAGGAGGATTAAGGGCCTGGCTCATCAAGCCTGGTACCAAACCCACAACCCTGTCATCAATAACCCAGTCCTCTAACCACCGAGCACCACTGCCCCTCATCTCTACAGCTCTGTTTCTTTAGCCGCTTTGCTTCCATCTCTGATAAAACACTGCCGCTTCCACGTGCACTCTTTCATGACATCATGGGAGCGGTTGGTCCAGTTCGGCTGAAGAGCAGGAGCTAAAGAGTAATGCTCTTGAGTGAGGTTTTCTATACTAAAAATAACCGTCCGGGAGGCGCAGTGTGAGAACAGAGCTGGCTTTGTGTAAGAGCCAAGCCTACAGCGACTGTAAGTGGACCAATTTCACACACACTCTGCTGCTAAACACTGGTAGGCAGATGCGGCTCACCAGGCGTGGAGTTGAGTAAAGGAAAGCATCGCAGTGCCTCATTCACCAAATTACACATTTACTTTAACTGAGAAGCATCTAATCCAACATAGACACACTTTCAGCAAACCCTTACTCAGTAGCTCTGCCTTTCATAACACAAACAAATAAACACAAACAAATAAACAAGAACAAACAGACCAGCCTAGTTTTGCCGGACAGCTGGTCAATGGAATTAACAATGGGACATTTCTTGTGACCTTGCCTGGTAAAGCACTCCTTTAGGACTCCTCAGAGCCTTAAGATATAGACCCCATATGTACCAGTGTTTAGACGTGAAGAGCCCAGGACCTCACTAACATGGCTTGTGATGAACACACGACAGCGCAGCTAATGCTGTGGGAGTGATGCTAGACGAGGCCGGCAGCAGTGATGTTGAGTCGATATGCTATCACTAAGGACTTTGACACATTAACTCCTCGGTGTGTCCTCACACCACTTCCCTTTACAATCATATCAAGCAATGGGAGCCAACCTCAGCTCACCTGGGATTACAGCTCCTCTCAGCAGCCCTGATACTCCTTTTTTCACTGCTGCCGTCTGGCAGAAGGTACAGGAGCCTCCGTCCTATCACTGCACGGTTCTGCAATAGCTTCGTCCCACAAGCAGTCAGACTTTTAAACAAGAGACTGAACTAAACCCCACCCACACCCCCTACAACCCATAGCATCCTGTTTAACTTATTTATATATTCCACACTTTACTACCTCAGTGCTGAGTTTCATGTGCAGTATAAGCTGCCTGCATATATAACGTTACAGCATGTTACATTTCTTTACACCTTATTATCAATACCTACCTGGTAAATATCTATGCGTCTTACACTCATCACCTCTACTCAGAATTCATAGAGTCATATTTACTGTATTTACTGTACTGTCTTGCACGCTGCACTTTCTACAGTCTGTCCTGTACTGTATTGTTTTTGTTCTCATTTTGTTTCTCCTTTTTCTGGAAAAAACATTTCATTTTATTTCACTGTCTTTGTACAGAGCTGAAATGACAATAAAAGCCTCTTGACTTGGCTTGACTTCTTAGCTCTGTGGCTAAATGTCCTCTTCAGATCGTCAGAACCAGAAACTGCTCGCCTAGACAAACAGGAGGCCGTTCTTGTGCATATGCCTTTCAACAGGGTTGAAGTCATTCATTCAGTCAGTCAGGAAGCAAAACTCCAACTTCTAGGCAATCAAATAAAAATCATCAGTGTACAAACGCTCACCAAGTCTCTGACCTTCAAGTCTGGCCTCAGACATGCCAGCATTTGTAGCAGGAACGGTCAGCTGAATCTAAATGTCCAGCTTTATCACTTCAGGTCTAAAACTCTTCACCATGGGCTCCTCTTCTCCAGAGCGACTTACGGAAGAGCTTCACTGTTTACTGAAGAAGAACCTCAGCTAAAATTCAGATCCTCTAATCTTAGACTCTACTGAACACAAGTCAATATGGAGACCATAATACTCTACTCTTCACCCAAGTCCTCTCAGAAGAGGAGGGTCTTCAGTCTGGGTTTGAGGACAGCGAGCGTTGGACTCTGCTGTTCGGACACCCAGGGGAAGTTCATTCCTCCACTTCGGTGCAGGACAGTAAAAAGTCTGGACGCTCGTCTTCTGTGGATCTTAAAGGGTGGCGGATTGAGCCGAGCCGTACTTGAAGCTGGAAGGGCTTCACATCTAAAGATCTGAAAAAGAGAAAAGCGATGCCCACATGGTAGGAGAAGGCTAGAAGAGCCCTTTCCGCTTGCACTCTTCTGTGGACTGTAGAAATATCATTTCAGGGGGATGTGGAGTTTAAGATGAGATCTTGAAGACCAAGAAAGCTCTGGAAATGCTCATATTCTGGTAAGAGCAAATCAGAACCCTCATCTGACTGCGGCGTTCAACTTTATGCAAACATGATTTTTATGGTGTGATAAGAAGGCAGCCTCACCTGTAACCTCGACATAGCGCCTAACTTCTGGAACATGCTACAGAACTGCTGGACTATCCACAGTTTTAAAGACCAGTGCTGTGGACTGCTGAGGAGCACACAATCAGCAGCTCATGAAAAAACACCTAGCCAACTGTGAAGCATGGAGGCGGCTGTGTGCAGTTCATTTATTTATTAATTTACTTATTTAATGAAACTACCCTTTTTTGGGGGGTGTTATTTTGTGGTGCGTATAACAGATGGTGAATGTCTTAAGCCAATACAAGATTGGTGCTTGGTGAGACTGTGGCAGGGCTCAAACTCCCAACCCTGGTAATAAGAGCCCAGTGCATTTCCACTGAACCACCACAGCTGTGGGAGGTGGCAGTATAAACACTGTTTAAAAAAGATTAGAAAAAAATAGAAAAAAAGGGCGGGAAAACAAACAAAGGAAACAGCAGGAGTGACGTGTCCTCAAACAAAGGACAATCTAAACCCTTTTAACTCAAACTATTTTCTTTTTCTAGTTTTCCTTTTCGCCACTGTTCACAACTTCTTTTTAACTCCAGCTTTTCTTCACTCTTTGCAGCACGAACTGTTTTCTTTTTCAGCTCTTGCATTATTAATATTTTTTAATTATTATTTTTTATTTATTTTCTTTTTTTTCTGACTGTTCACAGCTTAACCCCACTGTTACCGTTCGCCGCGCTACAAAGGGGCGACGGGGAAGTGTGTTTGGCTAGGTGTATTTATACCGTGCCACACAGGTGGGTCTGGTCAGCGTTGATTACCGCTGGGGATTCTGGGGCTTGGAGTTCTTTGCTCCAGCCCCACCAGCTTTCCTACTGTGCTGGCCGGGCCCCCTGCTGGTGGCTAACAGTACACGCTGCCTGCTTACAGTATGTGTCATGCTGTGGGGTTGTGTTGCTGCCAGTGACATTGTCAGTATTGTACAGGTGGAGGGAAGAATAGATTCCACAAATCCAGCAAATCCTGGATGCAAATTTCAAGAAAGAAAAGGCAGAAGGTGAGAAGAGGAGGGCTTCTACCACAGGATAATGATCCTGAATTTACCTTAGTGTATTTTAGTTTACTAGTTGAAACATATATTATTTTGCCAGGGGTGCCCAAACATTTGCATACAACTGCATGCTTTAAATATCCAATGAATCCTTAAGCCGTAATAAACTATACTCTGCTAGACGCCTTTTGAAATATCTCAAATAGATGGTTCTCAAATGTCACCTCTCAGGGCATTTTGGCACTAGCATTTTTTCCCGACCGGGTCCAGCTGGTTCTGAGAGAGTTCAAACGAGCCCAGAATCGGTCCTGGGAGCGGTCTTGTGTATCCAGGACAAGTTGGAAAACAGGTGCTGTACAGTTCAATCTATTAGTTGAATCTTTTCAGCTCTACTTTTTTGAGGAGGTTGTTTAAATATCACAGCCACACAGCTCCATCATAAATCTCTATTTCTAAATGAATATTTATTGGAAATTCTATAGACAGCCAAAAGTGGTTCTTCTATGGCTTTGCTCCATATAACTATTTCTGGCAGCTGTAAATTTCAGTGTGTGTCTGATGGGGAATGAAACACACACCTGTCAGAAGCCCAGCAGCGGTGACCCTGGGCCTGTCAGGAACACGAGAGCAATTAGAGTTAACATGCAGGAGGTAGAGGAGCGAGAGAAATGAAGATGGGATCAGTTTCAAGGTATGTTTCCCAGCAGAGTAGCGGAGAGGCACGCTAAACACTGACAGATGTACAGTTACTGAACATTAGTAAAGAAATCTCATTTCAAATGCAGGAATTACGTCCATTCAGCGTGCACTCTGTGCCCTCCACATCCCTGCCTGCACTCCTGCATACATACTAAACCCACAGTTCAGACATCAGGTCCCTTTAGAAGCTAATCAGCAGAAACAGCTCATTTACAGTTCATCATAGTTGTGCTGTAGCAACCATACACTCATTTAAATAGCCCCACCCATTCAGCCCACAGCAGTTTAGCCCCACCCATTCAGCCTACAGCAGTTTAGCCCCACCCATTCAGCCTACAGCAGTTTAGCCCCACCCATTCAGCCTACAGCAGTTTAGCCCCACCCATTCAGCCTACAGCAGTTTAGTCCCACACATTCGACCTACAACAGTTTAGCCCCACCCTTTTGGCCTACAGCACTTTAGTCCCACCCATTTAGCCTACAACCATTTAGCCCCACCCATTCAGCATATAGCTCTTTTGCACCACCCATTCAGCCTACAGAAGTTTAGCCCCACCCATTGAGCCTGCAGCAGTTTAGCCCCACTCATTTAGCCTACAGCAGTTTAGCCCCACCCATTCAGCCTACAAGAGTTTAGCCACACACATTCAGCCTACAGCAGTTTAGCCCCACCCATTCAGCCTACAGCAGTTTAGCCCCACCCATTCAGCCTACAGCAGTTTAGCCCCACCCTTCAGCCTACATCCGTTTAGCCCCACTCATTAATCCCACAACTGTTTAGCCCCACCCACTGAGCCTGCAGCAGTGTAGCCCCACCCATTTAGCCTACAGCAGTTTAGCCCCACCCATTCAGCCTACAACCGTTTAGTCCCACCCATTAATCCCACAACTGATTAGCCCCACCCATTGAGCCTGCAGCAGTTTATTCCCACCCATTTAGCCTACAGCAGTTTAGCCCCACCCATTCAGCCTACAGCAGTTTAGCCCCACCCATTGAGCCTACATCAGTTTAGACCCACCCATTGAGCCTACATCAGTTTAGCCCCACCCATTTAGCCTACAGCAGTTTAGCCCCACCCATTCAGCCTACAGCAGTTTAGCCCCACCCATTTAGCCTACAGCAGTTTAGCCCCACCCATTCAGCCTACAACCGTTTAGTCCCACCCATTAATCCCACAACTGATTAGCCCCACCCATTGAGCCTGCAGCAGTTTATTCCCACCCATTCAGCCTACAACTGTTTAGCCCCACCCATTGAGCCTGCAGCAGTTTATTCCCACCCATTCAGCCTACAGCAGTTTAGCCCCACCCATTGAGCCTACATCAGTTTAGACCCACCCATTCAGCCTACAACTGTTTAGCCCCACCCATTCAGCCTACAGCAGTTTAGACCCATTCTGCCATACAGCCTTCTTTCCTATTCTGAACTGTTTTAGAATAAGGCAAACTATATGGCAGCCAATCAGAACAGAGGTCATTTACCATTATTCATTTCAGACATGTTTACACTGCTGTTTAACACAATATGTAATCTGTATAGAGCTGTAGACTGCTATTCTGTGAGTAACACTGTGAATCACACTGTATAGAAATGTGCTGGTATAGTCTGTGTGTACTGTGTGTACTACTGTTCTCTGTGTATTGTGTACTGTCTGTAAATGATATTATATGTATTATATGTAGCTGTATATTGTTAATATTAGAGAGACGCCTACAGCTGAAAACAAATGCCTTGTGTGTGTGAACATACTTGGCCAATAAATCATTCTGGTTCTGGTTCCGGTTCTGATATGTCAGGGTTAAAGGTACAGTAACACAACAAATGAATAATTATCAAGTCAAGTCAAGTGGGTTTTATTGTCATTTCAGCTACATACAAAGAACACAGTGAAACCAAACAGCGTTCCTCCAGGACCATGGTGCAACATAGACACAGTGCATACAGAACACAAGTGCAACACAAACAAGTGCGGACAGACAACACAACACAGTACAGACAGAGGATAATAAATAATAAATAATAAATAATTGGGGGTAGTATAGAGGATAAACAGAGGTTGGAATACAGTCGTGTTAATATATGAATTTATGAACAAATTGTATGAACTCCTGGTAAGAGAATGACTCTTTGGTGACTAGAGTTCACGTCGCTAAACGTAGCTAAATGAGATTTTTCCATTAATATACACTTATTGTGGGAGTGGTCTGAGTGAAGGCGGGGTCCAGCGTGTACAAAAGTAAACATGCCTGACAGGACAGCCGGGCGGTAAGATGAAGGTCAGAAGAACTGAGCAGAACAGGACAGTCTAACTCTGCTCACATGCCGCCATTGATCAGCTCTTTGAAGTGTTGGCCAGTGCTAATGTGTAGCACCCACGCTTTGAGGCACCGTGTGTGTTTATCTATTCTAAGTGTTCTCAGCTGGAGAACATGTTTTCTCTCTCTCTCTCCTTCTGTCGTGAGTTTTGGATAGAGAGACCCCCCCCCCGAACAGTCCGTCCGTCCGAGGCGTAATTCCTGCTGAAGAGACGTAGGACAGGATGATCCCTGTTAGAGCTTTGGCATGTAGGAGCATCTGTCTGTCATATGGAGAACCCGCAGAACCCCACCTGCAGCAGAATGCCAGCTACTTTCATCCAGGAGATCTTTAAAGAGAAACTTCAGCCAAAATCAATTTTACACATTCTCCCACCTCTTCCCTCGAATGTAGCCCATCACGTCGTCCATATAAGTACACAATATGTCCAAATGTTTGTGGACACCTCTTCTAATGAATTTATTTAGCTACTTTAAGCTGCACCCATTGCTGACACATATATGCAAATGCACACACAGCTTGTCTAGTCCCTGTAGAGCAGTACTGCCAATAGAATAGGACTCTCTGGAGCAGATCAACATGATGACCCTATTGGCTCCATGCTGCCTAATAATGCCAGGTGTGGGCTAGAGAGCATTGAGCTGTGGAGCAGTGGAGGAACTGTGTTCTCTGGAATGATGGTGGACCTCCATTCATCATGAGGTGGGGTGGTGATCATCATCCAAAGTCCTGAATACTCTTGTTGCTGAATTCAAACAAATCCTCACAGCAATGCTGCTCTAAAATCTAGTAGAAAGGCTTTTTTCCTGCACAGCAGAGACAGTTACTCCAACAAAAGCAGGATCAACCCTTGATTTCAGAACGATAAATGAATGAATGAATGAGTGAGCATATGTCCCAATACTTTTGTCCATATAATATATGTGCATTTAAAAACTGTCAAGATTAAAAATGAAATGGCCTTGCATGCAGGACGATAATCTAGGTGTTCTGGAAATGGACCAGTGGTGATATACAGTCAGTAAGATGATGCCAATACTGAACCAGTAAACTGCTGCTCGCTCTCTGGACATGCAGTTAGCACCATGCTAATTGGTGGGATATTGGCTAACATCATTTATGGGCTACATTAGCCTTGCAGCTCTAGCGCTAAAACTGAGCAATCTTTGGTCTTGACTGATTAACTACATTTGAAATGGAGCTCAACCACCACCTCTGCTCTTTACTGACCGCTCACCCATCTGGCCGTAGCAGCCAGGCTCAGTGTGAGATCAGCTGATGGATGGTGGAATGCTGTCTGCTGGGAAGCAGAGGTTTGGTCCTGGCCTCAGAATGAACCTTCCACCAGTCGAACCCCAGTCTCCCACATGGTGTGGCAGCTCAGTGGTATTATCTGTTGTGCCACACTAACCACTTAATTACAGAATGTATAAAAGCAGAAGCAACGATATCTTCTGATGACTAAAGCATCTGCAGGAGAGGGCTCCCAGAAAAAGCTTCTTATTTGTTGAGTTACGTGTTCAGTATAATACTGAGCCAAATACCAGATGCAGTGCAGCACTCTGAAGATACACTTCACAAGATAAGACTGAAAGTAAACACATACGTTAGAACAGTGTTTGCTTTAGTCGGAGGAGCTCTAATTTATATATGCACTGCTCTACTTCATCACCCCACCCACTTATTAGCACTGACATTATTATCAAAGCCAGCGCTTTATGGTCATGTACTGAACCTCAGATGGAGCCACTAACATGCCCATGACTCCAGCGTGTGTCCGTTTTTGTGGGGGTGTAGTCCCAATTCCCTCCGTCATGAAACATCTGGATCCAGTAGAGCTTCACTGGGGAGTTGAGCTGAGAGAGAAGGAATGACGTCTGTTGATGGAATGATGCATGATGGAGGAGTTTTGTTTTCTCCAGCAATAAATTTATTATGTCTTTGTGGTTGTTGCATTTTTCAGCCTATAGAATAAAAGGGCTACAGGGTTTCCAGGCATTGAGGCCTCAAGATGCTACTGCAGTGTTTGGTTCTGCTTTGTACTTTAGTTCAAGATTGTAGAAAATACTGGGTCCAATTAATACAGTTCTGAGGCAGCTCCATACACCATGCAACATGTGCAGCAGAATTCAAGTTAGGGTAGCTTTCGGCACGCCACTCTCTTTCCTGCTGCAGGATTTTACCCCTGAACTTCAAGAAGAGTCCATCAAGACCAGGCGTGAGACCAAACGTGTTGGAGAAGATAGTTTAACCCCAGGTCAGCTCCATACTGGGACACTTACTGTCAAGGTCACTTCGGTGGAACTGGTTCTTGCATGCGGTTTGACCCTGAGGGCCACAATTGAGGGAGGCCTAAAATAGCCAGGGTACAACCAATGGGAGGCAAGAGGCGAGAGAGAGGGTTACACACTGCTGCTCTGCAGTTCCTTCATTAGAGGAACAGTACGGGTGTGATGGGAGTGGGTTATTTGGTGTTAATGGTTTTACTGGGGTATGAAGTTCTTGAAGTTGAAGTTCTTATGTGAGCTCCAGCTTACTTTAGAAGTCTGTCTATCAAGCCTGTGAGGCCTAGATGCTGCAGTTCTTTACTTCTGTCATGGCTGGTTAGGCCAGACACAGAGAGACGAACACTCGCAGAGATGGGTCCAATGCAAGTAGTTTATTAACACAACTCAAAAACATACAAAGGGGGAAAACAAAGCAAACGTGACAAACCAGAGGGCAAAAACAAACAGACCTGAGACCGGGGGTTTAGCTGAGGGACCAGCTACTTGGCAAGAGCGGCTAGGCCGACCCAACCTGGAACTGCTGCGTGGAAATGGGTCGCCTAGCTGAAGCGAGAGTTGTGGGTCTATCTTGGTAGCGAGCGCCTCGCTGAATTCGTGGATGGCCAGGTGGCCTGCTTGAGAACGTGGACGAAGAGCCGAAGCTGGCCTAAACGCACCCTGAACTTCTCGGGCTACCTCAAGGTTCCAAACTTGCAATTCTCAGCAAGGAGCTCAGCTTAGAGGCTCCTTAAGTACCCCCAGCCTGAGGTGAAACACATGAACATGAAACGAGACACTGAACCGACACAATGAACCAAACGAGGAGGAAGAACCAACCGAGGGGCTGACAACTTCCACATGTTTGGTTGGAAGGATGTTTTTCTATATATATTATATTGTGTGTGTATATATGGAGTCATATTTGGTGTATTATGTTTGTTTTTGTTGGGAAGTCTTTGGTTAGTTGATAAAATGTAGATAGTGCTGTTGTGTCCTTTCTTGCAATTACAATTACAATTACAATTACAATTACAAAAGGCACTTTAGGGGCCCACGGGTGGTTCGTCCATGGTATCTCTCCAAAGTGTCCTTTTTGGCTTCATTTGCAGGTTTGTTATTAGAGAATGCATGGCCCAGTGGGTTTATGATTAATTCAGGGGCATGACCTTTTTTTAGCTTGTTTCCCATCGGACTGATAAAAGTGGTGCACAGATCCAGATCCAGAGCTGGTTTAAGCTCACTGTAAAAGACTAGATTCAGGGTCTGGTTTAGATCAGACAGTTGTTTGCCTCCGTAGGCAGAGTGTCTAAGGCTGAAACTCCCTGCCTATGTTTAGACGCAGCCTGATAATCCAATAATAATCAGACTAACAGCTTAAATGTTCCTGCAAACACTTCAGTCAGAGTAGAGTAAACAAACTGAGGCCAATCTGAATTTAACAGCCTGGGTAGACCTTCAATATAATCCATTAAATAGAAGAATAACAGCCATGGAAACTTCAGCATCCGATTACATTCCCAATCAGACATGTTGTGTAGTATTGTGATATTCTATTTATTGTATATTACCCAGCTCTGCAGTGGAGCCGAATCCTACTAGAACTGTATAACTGTCCGTGTTTCCTCCTCTTCAGAGCTGCTTGCTTCATCACACGCTCTCCTCAAACTGTGTGGTGGTGCTCAGTAATTCTGACACTGTATGGACTGTAAGGACTGTATGGACTGTAAGGACTGTAAGGACTGTATGGACTGTAGGGACTGTAGGGACTGTATGGACTGTAGGGACTGTATGGACTGTTTCTAGAACACGGACTAAAGTACAACCTGAACTTTGCATGCAGCATTAAACATTACAACCACCTGTCTAATGTGTGTAGGTCAAAAACAGCTCTGACCTGTCAAGGCATAAACTCCACAAGTCCAAGTCCTCTGGAAGTTCTGGAAGTTCTGGAAGTTGTGACGTTGGACCTCCATGAGCATCAATTAGAGCCTTGCGTCCCATGACCCTGTCACTGGTTCATTGGCTGTCCTTCTTTGGAGCAGTACTAATCACTGCATACCAGGAACACCCCACAAGACCTGCCTAATGTTATGGAGATGTTCTGACCCAGTCATTATCTAGAACATCACAGTTTGGTTCTTGTCAGAGTGTCTCAGATTCTTACGCTTGTCCATTTTTCCTTCATCACCTTCAAGATCTGACTGTTCACTGCCTGATATGTAGATCCACCCCTAACAGGAGACACTGGACCCAGATCATCAGTGTTCTTCACTTCAGCTGCAGTGGTTTTAATGTTGTAGCTGATGGGTGTATTCTCAGGTCACTTACACTTACTACTCCAGCCTCATAAAGACACAAGCGTCACACACTAAGCCTGCCTGAGCTGATTGGCTGCATTTGGAGTTAACGAGGGAAACAGTCACTGTGAGTTGGTTCTGCACGGTTCTTCTGAAGGTCAGTTATATAAGGCTGGACTGGGCAGATTATGGTGGCATTTGGGCAGACAGTGACTTCTGCAAATGCTGGCCATCCAGCCTCGAGCCATTCCATGAAAACGTCTGTGTGGGGGTGAACGAGGACAAAGGGATATAGCTGTGAGTGTGTGCTTCACTGCGGTTCAGTGTGCCTCACTGTGGTTTAGTGAGGTTTTAACCCAGTGGGCCGTTCCCCGTTGTGACCCCTCCTCGGGTCACCCCTCCCTCAGTATTTGTCATTTTCAGATTCTTTCTTTCCCACAGCATGTTTGGCTCAAATGCCCGGTGGTTCTGATCATGACACTGACGCACAAACACGCCATTCAAGTAAGTGTGGAAGTATGCAGAATCGCACACACACACACACACACACCAGCAGGGAAAACCCCATTTATTATTGCTCAGTGGCTGAAGGGAAGCGCAGGATTAGTTGGGGAGGATTATGAGTAATTCTGCACCTAATTGAAGGAACGTGTTTGTTTTCTGTCCCTGAACAGATGATCTGTGATCTACAGCCTTATCAGACTCCGCCTCCTTGAGGACTGTCTGATGGGGTCAGATTAGAGCTGCCTGTCTTTGAAGGTCCAGAACAAGCTTATTAAATTTCTCCAGTTTTCTCTCCTAAAACATGACAGTCAGGACATCATGTCTGGTGAGGGAGACCATATTTAGGTTAAAACAGAAAACACTGGGGACACACAGGAGTCCATTGTGGTTCGGATGTTGTGGCTGGGGGGCTTCAAGTAGGTCCCTTCATTGTAGGGCAGTGGCAGTGTGTGTGTGTGTGTGTGTGTGTGTGTGTGTGTGTGTATAATAAAGTCTTTATTAATAAACATTAGTACATAAATATTTACTCATTTACCAAAACTAATATCATTAATAACCCATATTACTAAATCATCTCCTATCAGTTTAACTTATGAGTCTTGAAATAAATAATGGTTTTAGCACTAATGCTACAAGGCTAATATAGCTAACAAAAATAGGAGCTTATGTACACCAATTAGCATGTTGCTAACCTAAATCATCATACTCTCTCCTCAAACTGTGTGTTAATAGACCTGATTATGTGGTTTCTGATGCTGGAGACATTGTGGACAAAAGTATTGGGACACCTGCTCATTCATTGTTTCTTCTGAAATCAAGGAGATTAAAGAGCTGATCCTGCTTCTGTTGGAGGAACTGTCTCTACTGTCCAGAGAAGAAGACTTTCTACTAGATTTTGGAGGAGCATTGCTGTGAGGATTTGATTACATTCAGCAACAAGAGTGTTAGTGAGGTCAGTAATGATCACCATCCCACCTCATCATCCCCAACTCCACAACTCATCCCATCCAAAAGTACTGGATGGAGCTCCTCCACCATCATTCCAGAGAACACAGTTCCTCCACTGCTCCACAGCTCCTCAATGCTGGGGGGCTTTATTATACCCCTCTAGCCCACGCCTGGCATTATTAGGCAGCATGGTGCCAATAGGGTCATGATGTTGATCTGCTCCAGAGAGTCCTATTCTATTGGCAGTACTTCTATTTTGCACATCTGTGTCAGCAGTGGGTGCAGCTTAAGGTAGCTGAATGCATTCATTAGAAGGGGTGTCCGCAAACATTTGGATATTTAGTGAGTAAAACCATGTTTAAATGTTTTCATGTATGTTGTAGCTGCAGTTAGACTGTCACCTATCTCTCCATAAACATGCACATCTCTAAAAACGTATCCAATCAAGCGGGTGTAGGGTGTAGTTCAGCAGACGGTGTGGTTTACTGTCTGTTATATACTGTTAATAAGGTGTGTTATTAATACCCTACTGAGAGGCTGTAGAGCCGGGAGCATTAGATGTTCTGTTGCTTTAACAGCAGTTGTTTGTCGGCGGTTCTTCAGGCAGATAAACTCTATAACACACCGACCTCCCTCAGCGCTCAACACAAGCATCCCACTGAATGATGGGTTCCGTCTCTGGCAGCTACATTAAATGTTAGCAAAAGAGAACCCAAATGTTTTGGACATCATAGAGACAGTGAAACACAGCTTGGCGTGCAGAACACACACACACACGCACACACACGCACACACACACACATTTGTTTTTATACAGTGTCAGGATGTGGGGTATATGTGCTACATATGTATTATATATATGGTTGTCATATATGTGTGTGTGTGTGTGTGTGTGTGTACATATTTAACAACAACAACAATAATAATAATAATGTCCCATGTGTATTATATATATAATATATATAGGATCTATGTGTAATCATATGGACCATATATATCATAAATGATATTTATGTAAAAGTATCCAAGTAATTAAAATGTCCTAAATTTATTATAAATGTATGTGTATATTAATAATAATAATAATAATAATGGTAATATGCCATTATGTATGTATAAGCAAGTATCTATATGTAATAATAGCACTCTATAAATGTATAACATATATATGTGTAAGTATCTAAATGTAATAATAATAATAGTCTCCATATGTTTGCTTATTCTGCATTATCTTAAACGGTGGATATGTCCTGAGAATGTCCTAAAACATGTACACACACACACACACACACACACACACACACACACACACTCCACATACTGGAGTAAGCCCACCTCTGGCTGTGTGTAAAACATGAAAGATGCATTTTTTCCTGGGCAGATCCCCAACCAGATGTTTTCTGCAACCCACCCAGCCCGAGCGTCACACAGGGAAGAGTTTCTCTAAACCAGCGCTGAGTCGACACTTTCCCTCAGCCTGCATGAGTTCAGACAGGAAGACTAAAATAACAAACAAACACAGCACGCATAGCACAGAGACACTTTTACAGTCCTCACCCATAAATAACACACTCAGCCTGGAGCAGCTTCACAGAGAGCAGCTTAATGAAATGAAAACACATCTGTGACTCCTGATCTCACCTCCGCCGTCTGTGCCTGGAGGTACGTCAGCGTACGTGGAGGGCGTTAAGCTCCTGGGAGCTCAGAGTGATCAGCCTCAGTGATACGGTTTATTAATCTGTCTAGAAAATATATGTAATGAAGCCGGTATTTCAGAACAGAGGCAGCTCTGTGCACAGATTTACACCAGGCCTTCCTCTTCACTTCCTGTTTGTGATCTCCTGCATGAGTGTAGGAGCCGTGTTCTGCAGGAGGACACGTAACATTACGGAAAGAGATGGAAAACAAAGTGAGAAAAGTGATTCGGGATGATAAAAACACACAATGGCTCTTTTACTGCAGCAGAAGAGCTGCTTTACTTCAGTTCGGTTTGCTTTGTGAAGCGTTTCCTGTGTGGGGCCGCAGTGACCTGGCAGGACCAGCCACAGGAAATCTGATTCAATTTACCAAACTGATTCTTACAAACGGTCTGTTTCAATGAATCAGCATCATATTAAACTTCATTTCATTCAGTGATTCAGATTCTCTGCCGGGCGGTTTTATTCTGCTGGATTGAGCCGGTCACTGTGATGGGTTTCACAGTGCTCAGGTAGGGTTTAGGTAGTGATTGTATAGTGTTTGGTTAGTGTGGGGCAGTGCTTAGGTAGTGATTGTATAGTGTTTGGATAGTGTGGGGTAGTGTTTAGGTATTGATTGTATAGTGTTTGGTTAGTGTTTAGGTAGGGTTTAGGTATTGATTGTATAGTGTTTGGTTAGTGTTTAGGTAGTGTTTAGGTAGTGATTGTGTAGTGTTTGGTTAGTGTTGAGGTAGTGTTTAGGTAGTGATTGTGTAGTGTTTGGTTAGTGTTGGGATAGTGTTTAGGTATTGATTGTATAGTGTTTGGTTAGTGTTTAGGTAGTGTTTAGGTAGTGATTGTGTAGTGTTTGGTTAGTGTTGAGGTAGTGTTTAGGTAGTGATTGTGTAGTGTTTGGTTAGTGTTGGGATAGTGTTTAGGTAGTGATTGTGTAGTGTTTGGTTAGTGTTCAGGTAGGGTTTAGGTAGTGATTGTGTAGTGTTTGGTTAGTGTTCAGGTAGTGTTTAGGTAGTGATTGTGTAGTGTTTGGTTAGTGTTGGGATAGTGTTTAGGTAGTGATTGTGTAGTGTTTGGTTAGTGTGGGGTAGTGTTTAGGTATTGATTGTGTAGTGTTTGGATAGTGTTGGGGTAGTGCTTAGGTATTGATTGTATAGTGTTTGGTTAGTGTTGGGGTAGTGATTGTGTAGTGTTTGGTTAGTGTTGGGGTAGTGATTGTGTAGTGTTTGGTTAGTGTGGGGTAGTGTTTAGGTATTGATTGTGTAGTGTTTGGTTAGTGTTGGGTAGTGTTTAGGTAGTGATTGTATAGTGTTTGGTTAGTGTTGAGGTAGTGTTTAGGTATTGATTGTGTAGTGTTTGGTTAGTGTTGGGGTAGTGATTGTGTAGTGTTTGGTTAGTGTTGGGGTAGTGATTGTGTAGTGTTTGGTTAGTGTTGGGTAGTGTTTAGGTAGTGATTGTATAGTGTTTGGTTAGTGTTGCGGTAGTGTTTAGGTAGTGATTGTGTAGTGTTTGGTTAGTGTTGCGGTAGTGTTTAGGTATTGATTGTATAGTGTTTGGTTAGTGTGGGGTAGTGTTTAGATAGTGATTGTGTAGTGTTTGGTTAGTGTTCGGTAGTGTTTAGGTATTGATTGTGTAGTGATTGGTTAGTGTGGGGTAGTGTTTAGGTAGTGATTGTGTAGTGTTTGGTTAGTCTTGTGTAGCGTTTAGGTAGTGATTGTGTAGTGTTTGGTTAGTGTTGGGGTAGTGTTTAGGTATTGATTGTGTAGTGTTTGGTTAGTGTTGGGGTAGTGCTTAGGTATTGATTGTATAGTGTTTGGTTAGTGTTGGGTAGTGTTTAGGTATTGATTGTGTTGTGTTTGGTTAGTGTGGGGTAGTGTTTAGGTAGTGATTGTATAGTGTTTGGTTAGTGTTGAGGTAGTGTTTAGGTAGTGATTGTGTAGTGTTTGGTTAGTCTTGTGTAGTGTTTAGGTAGTGATTGTGTAGTGTTTGGTTAGTGTTGGGGTAGTGTTTAGGTAGTGATTGTGTAGTGTTTGGTTAGTGTGGGGTAGTGTTTAGGTAGTGATTTTGTAGTGTTTGGTTAGTGTGGGGTAGTGTTTAGGTATTGATTGTGTTGTGTTTGGTTAGTGTTGGGGTAGTGTTTAGGTAGTGATTTTGTAGTGTTTGGTTAGTGTGGGGTAGTGTTTAGGTATTGATTGTGTTGTGTTTGGTTAGTGTTGGGGTAGTGTTTAGGTATTGATTGTGTAGTGTTTGGTTAGTGTTGGGGTAGTGTTTAGGTATTGATTGTGTAGTGTTTGGTTAGTGTTGGGGTAGTGTTTAGGTAGTGATTGTGTAGTGTTTGGTTAGTGTGGGGTAGTGTTTAGGTAGTGATTGTGTAGTGTTTGGTTAGTGTGGGGTAGTGTTTAGGTAGTGATTGTGTAGTGTTTGGTTCGTGTGGGTAGTGATTGTGTAGTGTTGGGTAGTGTGGGGTAGTGTTTAGGTAGTGATTGTGTAGTGTTTGGTTCGTGTGGGTAGTGATTGTGTAGTGTTGGGTAGTGTGGGGTAGTGTTTAGGTAGTGATTGTGTAGTGTTTGGTTAGTGATGGGGTAGTGTTTAGGTATTGATTGTGTAGTGTTTGGTTAGTGTTGGGGTAGTGTTTAGGTAGTGATTGTGTAGTGTTTGGTTAGTGTGGGGTAGTGTTTAGGTAGTGATTGTGTAGTGTTTGGTTAGTGTTGGGTAGTGTTTAGGTAGTGATTGTATAGTGTTTGGTTAGTGTTGCGGTAGTGTTTAGGTAGTGATTGTGTAGTGTTTGGTTAGTGTTGCGGTAGTGTTTAGGTATTGATTGTATAGTGTTTGGTTAGTGTGGGGTAGTGTTTAGATAGTGATTGTGTAGTGTTTGGTTAGTGTTGGGTAGTGTTTAGGTATTGATTGTGTAGTGATTGGTTAGTGTGGGGTAGTGTTTAGGTAGTGATTGTGTAGTGTTTGGTTAGTCTTGTGTAGTGTTTAGGTAGTGATTGTGCAGTGTTTGGTTAGTGTTGGGGTAGTGTTTAGGTATTGATTGTGTAGTGTTTGGTTAGTGTTGGGGTAGTGCTTAGGTATTGATTGTATAGTGTTTGGTTAGTGTTGGGGTAGTGTTTAGGTAGTGATTGTGTAGTGTTTGGTTAGTGTGGGGTAGTGTTTAGGTAGTGATTGTATAGTGTTTGGTTAGTGTTGAGGTAGTGTTTAGGTAGTGATTGTGTAGTGTTTGGTTAGTCTTGTGTAGTGTTTAGGTAGTGATTGTGTAGTGTTTGGTTAGTGTTGGGGTAGTGTTTAGGTAGTGATTGTGTAGTGTTTGGTTAGTGTGGGGTAGTGTTTAGGTAGTGATTGTGTAGTGTTTGGTTAGTGTGGGGTAGTGTTTAGGTAGTGATTGTGTAGTGTTTGGTTAGTCTTGTGTAGTGTTTAGGTAGTGATTGTGCAGTGTTTGGTTAGTGTTGGGGTAGTGTTTAGGTATTGATTGTGTAGTGTTTGGTTAGTGTTGGGGTAGTGCTTAGGTATTGATTGTATAGTGTTTGGTTAGTGTTGGGGTAGTGTTTAGGTAGTGATTGTGTAGTGTTTGGTTAGTGTGGGGTAGTGTTTAGGTAGTGATTGTATAGTGTTTGGTTAGTGTTGAGGTAGTGTTTAGGTAGTGATTGTGTAGTGTTTGGTTAGTCTTGTGTAGTGTTTAGGTAGTGATTGTGTAGTGTTTGGTTAGTGTTGGGGTAGTGTTTAGGTAGTGATTGTGTAGTGTTTGGTTAGTGTGGGGTAGTGTTTAGGTAGTGATTGTGTAGTGTTTGGTTAGTGTGGGGTAGTGTTTAGGTATTGATTGTGTTGTGTTTGGTTAGTGTTGGGGTAGTGTTTAGGTATTGATTGTGTAGTGTTTGGTTAGTGTTGGGGTAGTGTTTAGGTATTGATTGTGTAGTGTTTGGTTAGTGTTGGGGTAGTGTTTAGGTAGTGATTGTGTAGTGTTTGGTTAGTGTGGGGTAGTGTTTAGGTAGTGATTGTGTAGTGTTTGGTTCGTGTGGGGTAGTGTTTAGGTAGTGATTGTGTAGTGTTTGGTTCGTGTGGGTAGTGATTGTGTAGTGTGGGGTAGTGTTTAGGTAGTGATTGTGTAGTGTTTGGTTCCTGTGGGTAGTGATTGTGTAGTGTTTGGTTAGTGTTGGGGTAGTGTTTAGGTAGTGATTGTGTAGTGTTTGGTTAGTGTGGGGTAGTGTTTAGGTAGTGATTGTGTAGTGTTTGGTTTGTGTGGGGTAGTGTTTAGGTAGTGATTGTGTAGTGTTTGGTTCGTGTGGGTAGTGATTGTGTAGTGTGGGGTAGTGTTTAGGTAGTGATTGTGTAGTGTTTGGTTCCTGTGGGTAGTGATTGTGTAGTGTTTGGTTCCTGTGGATAGTGATTGTGTAGTGTTGGGTAGTGTGGGGTAGTGTTTAGGTAGTGATTGTGTAGTGTTTGGTTCGTGTGGGTAGTGATTGTGTAGTGTTGGGTAGTGTGGGGTAGTGTTTAGGTAGTGATTGTGTAGTGTTGGGTAGTGTGGGGTAGTGTTTAGGTAGTGATTGTGTAGTGTTGGGTAGTGTGGGGTAGTGTTTAGGTAGTGATTGTGTAGTGTGGGGCAGTGTGGGGTAGTGTTTAGGTAGTGATTGTGTAGTGTTGGGTAGTGTGGGGTAGTGTTTAGGTAGTGATTGTGTAGTGTTGGGTAGTGTGGGGTAGTGTTTAGGTAGTGATTGTGTAGTGTTGGGTAGTGTGGGGTAGTGTTTAGGTAGTGATTGTGTAGTGTGGGGCAGTGCTTGAGTAGGGTTTGGATAGTACAGTCCCTAACCTTTAGGCCGCCTGAGGTCTTCCTGCTGAATCAGCTGCTCGTAACTGCTGTGGGTTTGATGGGTGGAGCTGAGCTGTAGCTGGCTGAATGGGTGGGGATAAACGGCTTTAGGCTGAATAAGAAGTGAAGAGTGGAGGCACATATGGACTCGTACACTGCTCAAAGTGTAAGATCCATAAGGAACGTTTAGAGGTTCTTCAGGTGTGGAACATCTCTGTGGAGGAACCTCTTAAGGTGCTTTGAGGAACCTTCTAGAAAAAGGTTGTACTGTTAACAGTGGAGGGTGGACTGGGTTCATTCAGTGATTTAGAGCTGATCTCCACTTACAATGCCACTCTATGTAAATGAGCAAAACAGGAAGTGGGCGTGGCCAAATCAGATCTGAGCTCAGATCCTCACATTGTGCTGCTCTTATCCATGTGGAAATGCATTCTGGGAAGAAGAAAATCGATAGGATCTGCTGCACAATAAAGTCGAGTTCAGCCAAAAGTGGAGCTCTCTCTCTTTTCTTCGCTCTCACTCGCCCGTGCTGCCCTGCAGCGGCCCCAGCCAGGGCTACTTTCCTGGGGGATGAAATTTAACCCCCCTACACACACACTCACACACACACACACACACACACACACACTCACACACACACTCACACACACACACACTCACACACACACACACACACACACACACACTCACACACACACTCACACACACACACACACACTCACACACTCACACACACACTCACACACACACTCACACACACTCACACACACACACACACACACTCACACACACACACACACTCACACACACACACACACATGCTCCCGCACCTTTTCCATCCAGCTCTCTGTCTCTAGAATGATCTCAGCCTGTTGGACAGGAGTGTGTTTTATATGAACCCCTTTGCCCCTCTGTTTAACCCCTCCCCCCACCCCAACCCCCATACCAGAAGCTCATGGGGCCAAGGTTAAATAGGGGCCACTCTAGGGCCCCACACTCTCCTCCATTTACACACACAGAGCCATGAAAACACTGCCTGTTTTTTTCTCTACTGGGAAACAATTACCGCACTGACCCAAATACACCCCTAACACAAGGGGCACATCGACCCACACATCATAACAGACCACAGAGCAAATACTCCATTATTTAGTTGAGTGTTTATTAAGGTGTTTATAGACTAATATCTCCTATTCTAGTGTATAGGAGTGTTTATTGAGGTGTGTATGGACTAATATCTCCTATTCTAGTGTATAGGAGTGTTTATTGAGGTGTGTATGGACTAATATCTCCTATTCTAGTGTATAGGAGTGTTTATTGAGGTGTGTATGGACTAATATCTCCTATTCTAGTGTATAGGAGTGTTTATTGAGGTGTTTATAGACTAATATCTCCTATTCTAGTGTATAGGAGTGTTTATTGAGGCGTTTATGGACTAATATCTCCTATTCTAGTGTATAGGAGTGTTTATTGAGGTGTGTATGGACTAATATCTCCTATTCTAGTGTATAGGAGTGTTTATTGAGGTGTTTATGGACTAATATCTCCTATTCTAGTGTATAGGAGTGTTTATTGAGGTGTTTATGGACTAATATCTCCTATTCTAGTGTATAGGAGTGTTTATTGAGGTGATTATGGACGAATATCTCCTATTCTAGTGTATAGGAGTGTTTATTGAGGTGTGTATGGACTAATATCTCCTATTCTAGTGTATAGGAGTGTTTATTGAGGTGTGTATGGACTAATATCTCCTATTCTAGCGTATAGGAGTGTTTATTAAGGTGTGTATGGACTAATATCTCCTATTCTAGTGTATAGGAGTGTTTATTGAGGTGTGTATGGACTGATATCTCCTATTCTAGTGTATAGGAGTGTTTATTGAGGTGTTTATAGACTAATATCTCCTATTCTAGTGTATAGGAGTGTTTATTGAGGTGTGTATGGACTAATATCTCCTATTCTAGTGTATAGGAGTGTTTATTGAGGTGTGTATGGACTAATATCTCCTATTCTAGTGTATAGGAGTGTTTATTGAGGTGTTTATAGACTAATATCTCCTATTCTAGTGTATAGGAGTGTTTATTGAGGCGTTTATGGACTAATATCTCCTATTCTAGTGTATAGGAGTGTTTATTGAGGTGTGTATGGACTAATATCTCCTATTCTAGTGTATAGGAGTGTTTATTGAGGTGTTTATGGACTAATATCTCCTATTCTAGTGTATAGGAGTGTTTATTGAGGTGTTTATGGACTAATATCTCCTATTCTAGTGTATAGGAGTGTTTATTGAGGTGATTATGGACGAATATCTCCTATTCTAGTGTATAGGAGTGTTTATTGAGGTGTGTATGGACTAATATCTCCTATTCTAGTGTATAGGAGTGTTTATTGAGGTGTGTATGGACTAATATCTCCTATTCTAGCGTATAGGAGTGTTTATTGAGGTGTGTATGGACTAATATCTCCTATTCTAGTGTATAGGAGTGTTTATTGAGGTGTGTATGGACTATTATCTCCTATTCTAGTGTATAGGAGTGTTTATTGAGGTGTGTATGGACTAATATCTCCTATTCTAGTGTATAGGAGTGTTTATTGAGGTGTTTATGGACTAATATCTCCTATTCCAGTGTATAGGAGTGTTTATTGAGGTGTGTATGGACTAATATCTCCTATTCTAGTGTATAGGAGTGTTTATTGAGGTGTTTATGGACTAATATCTCCTATTCTAGTGTATAGGAGTGTTTATTGAGGTGTGTATAGACTAATATCTCTATTCTAGTGTATAGGAGTGTTTATTGAGGTGTTTATGGACTAATATCTCCTATTCTAGTGTATAGGAGTGTTTATTGAGGTGTGTATGGACTAATATCTCATATTCTAGTATGTTCTTGTGTTTTGTGTTTATTGAGGTTGTTTGTGGATCAATATTCTAGACTGTTGTTTTTCTAGTAGGCCGAGTCGGCAGTGCTGAAAGCTGCTTATTGGCCCAATCTCCCACAGTTTTGGACTTTTTCCCTCTTATCCATGCCAGGGTCTGAGATACACACTTAACTCAATATTGGATTCAGAGCAGAGTAGGAACGCAGCAGCAGTCTGAGCTGTAGAAAACTCTTCTCCAGATGTCTGAGCAATCTTCTATGAAAGCCTCTCACCTCAGACCCGTCACAGAGCTTTGCATAGACTTAACCATTTAACTACCATTTTTTTGCCATTTTCTAAAGTAAAAAATCTACAGTTCATAGACTCTATTTATGGGAGAAGAAGGTGCAGACAGCTTAGCTTTACTGTTTTTGTGCGCTTACAGCAGACGTAGGCAATCCTAGATAAGAGGAAGAGCCATTTTGTGCACATTTGAGCAGGACTGTGAAACCTACTCTGAAGGCTGTCAGAACTGCAGTAACTCTACATAGATGTGTTGATTCTTGGTGCCAGATACCTTGAGAGGTCCTGTGGAGTCCAGGCCTTGAATGGTCAGATCTGTTGGGATCGCACAAGAGAGACCTTCTCAGTATTAGGCAGGTGGTGTTAATGTTATGGCTGGTCAGAGAAGCTGCTTTTGATTAGCAAAGGTCCAGAGGGTGATTTCAGAGCGATGTAAACATCCCATTTGTCATCATCCTGACAACAGCAATGAGCCTGACACACTGCGAACACAAACACACACACACACACACACACACACACTAGAACATGTTGATTACACACGTACGGCTCCACTGTGGTTTCCGGCTTGTTTTGGGGTGAAATGGTAACTGATGAAAAAAAGCCGAACGGCCAGCATTAGCCTTCTGATAAAGGAACCACTCTGAGGAGAACCGTTCAGACACAGGCATTGTAAGGGTTGACATACATACATTATACTACTGTTAGCTCTGCCACAGCTTTTTCCCACAAGCTGTCTGACTTCTCAACTCCAGAGACTGAATGGCTGGACTCCAGACAGTGTGAAATCGAGAACGAGGCTGATCCAGGCATGTTTTAATGGATCGGGAACTGACTATTTTAATCCCAATCCAGTTTAGAGTCTTTGTCTAAACCACGGTGCTCAGAGCGCAATTAACGGTCATTACCCCCAGCTGGCTGCAGCAGCGGGGCGGACGCTCTCAGAAGGTAAATAAAGGAGTTGAGGTTCTGCAGTGTGGAGCTACTTTACAGTGGAACCTGAAAACAGACCATAATATCTGACCCTTTATAAAACCAGCACTGAAGAACCCATTTAAAAACGAGTGGAGGCTAATGCTAATGCTAACACACACACATGCAAGAGAAACCCCAGACACAGCACACTCACCCACTATAAACCAGTTATTACACACCAGTAGACCAACAACCACAGATACCAGTCCAGACACACACACAGGAAGTGACCTGACTGCAGTGTTGTAGAGGAGCTGGGAGCTGATTGGTCAAGGAGGATATACAACCGTCATTGTAAGAGCGGTCATTCTTAAAACCTCCACCCTCAAGAGCATTCTCAAGAACCTCTACCCCAGACAGTATCATTAAAACCATCACTCTGGAGAGTCTTCTCAGAAGCCTCCACCCTGGTGTGTGTTTTCAGAAGCATCTAGCCTAGAGAGGGTTTTTTGAAAAGCTCCACCCTGAGCCTTGAAGTGGTGGAAGAAGGCGCTCAAACAACAAATCCGATCCGCAATGGCTCCACCTCACAATTTACAGGACTTGAAGGATCTCCTGTAATGTTTAGTAGTCTGTAGGGTCCATGCCTCAGTGGGTTGGAGCTGTTTTGGTGGAGTATGAGTCGAGTGGTTATAATGTTTTGCCTCATTGGTGTAAACTGTAAATTCTTTGCTTTAATTTTCACACTCGAGTGAGGGTGTGTGTTCAGGGGAATAACATCACTGCTAGCATGAACATCTACAAACCAATCAGAGATGTGCTGTAATCAACCTCACCACACTCCCTCTAGCATTACTATACACACTATGTCCTAAAGTTTGTAGACACCCCTTCTAATGAATGCATTCAGCTACTTTAAGCTGCACCCATTGCTGACACACACAGCTTGTCTAGTCCCTGTAGAGAAGAAGTACTGTCAATAGAATAGGACTCTCTGGAGCAGATCAACATCATGACCCTATTGGCTCCATGCTGCCTAATGCCAGGCGTGGACTAGAGGGGTATAAAGCCCCCCAGCATTGAGGAGCTGTGGAGCAGTGGAAGAGCTGTGTTCTCTGGAATGATGGTGGAGGAGCTCCATCCAGCACTTTTGGGAGGAGTTGGGGAGTTGGTGAAGCTCTTGTTGCTGAATGCAATCAAATCATCACTGCAATGCTGCTCCAGAATCTAGTAGAAAGTCTTCTTCTCTGGACAGTTACTCCAACAAAAGCAGGATCAGCTCTTTTTGATACCCTTGAATGAATATACTACAAATGAATGAGCAGGCGTCCCAATACTTTTGTCCTCATTGTGCATGTCAGGTCAGGGTTGATTTGTTTCCAAAACTTGCTCCTGTTTTTAATGTATTTTTATTGTGTTAAATAAAACAAGCTCTTCTATGAAAGCTTTACGCAGCAACTGAGAGAAAATACACAGAAAGCCTTCCTAGTTTGACCTCTGCCAATGGACAGCATCTGATTTCCACCCTCCATAAAGGAAAGAGGAGGTTAGTGTGCAGGAAGTGTGCAGGAAGCGCTGGGTATAGAGCTAAAGGCCGGCAGTGCTGGCAGTGTGAGCGGTCAGAGCACTCTGACATAAACACTACAGCGTCTGAGGATGTGGCTGTTTTCATAGAGATTCATACAGGATGCATTAAGCAGCAGAACTCAGCTGGAGGGTCAAGAATCAGCTCCGCGATATGAGCATGAAGTGCCTGTCCAGCTGCTCACACACAGACTGCTGATGATCACGTAATGAGGCTCAGTGTTGATCATTATGGAGCTCTCTGCTGTAATACCAGCTCCTGATTAACAGCAGGCCCTCGTGAAGCGGAGCTGTTGATGAAGTGTGACAGCGGGATGTTACTGTATCCACCAGAGACAAGAAAGACAGTGTCCTGAAAACGAAACGAGGAAAAGGCTGCAGTTGCATTTTCTTACCCTAGCTGAGAGTGGACTCACGTGTGCTGAACTTCATTATGCTGCTGAAAGAGGCTAAACTGTACTTATTATTGTACTTATTATTACTTACACATATTTAATGTCTACTTTGTAGATTAGTGCTGCGCGCAGAGTTTAATATTGATGCAGCTGTAACACTTATTAAAAGTCTTAATTATATTGTAAGTTTATGTAAATTATGGATTTACATACAAATGCAGTTGGATGTTTACTTCAAAGAGTTCTATTTTAGTACAGTTAAGAACTCAACACAACTTTGGCTTTTGTACTCTTTTGTACTGTTATAAATATATTAGTAAATATTTATGTACTTTAAAATATATTAAGAATGCATTCATATGATTTTCATCAAACGTTTGACAAACATGAAAAATGTAGTATTTTATAAATACATTATGAAGTGTATTTTTTAATTAACAAATGTTTAATTTAATTTAATTTATCATGGTGTGTATGGCCAGACCAAGAGGGATGAACACTCGCAGAGATGGATCCAAAGCACATGACTAACAAAATGGCGAACACAACAAACCTGGGACTGGGAGGAGCTGGGAGCTGAGCTAGAGATAAAGGAATAAAAAGGGGGAAAACAAAGAGGGAACCTGAAAGAAACCCTACAGGCAGAGCCTGGGCTACAGGGGCATTAACGTAAACAGAGGCTAGCGTCGCGCTCTATTAACTAAAGAGGGGAGCTGGGGAACCAGCCGCTAGACCAAACAGCAAGGCCGACCTAACCTGAATAAGCAACGTGCTGCCGTGAACGAGGGTCGCCTCGCTTGAACGTGGATCGCCTGGAAACCTGGACAGGAGACGGGAGACCTACTACTGAACTTGAGTCGAGAACTAGGGCTGACCTGAACACGCCGGTAACGCGCGAGGAACCTCAGGACGTCGTAGAGATTCCAACTCCAAGAGTCAGTTCTCAGCAGAGAACCAAGGGGTTGAAGCTTCTTAAGTACTACCAGTCCCAGGTGCAACACATGAACAAGGCAATGAACACAACTGAACATGAATCGACACAAATGAACAGGAATGAATCAACAGAAACAAACAGGAAGTCCTTGTTTGGGTCTGTGGGCGGCGGCTCGGGATCGCCCCAGGGGAGGGCGCGATACCGAGTGTCTGACAATATACTTCTCTATACTTGTTTTCAGATACATTTTTGTACATTTTTGTAAAGTGTATTAAAACAACTACTACTACAGTAGTTCATGTGAAATGAAAACTATTTGTATTTGTTATGCATTACAAAGTATACCTAGAAGTATTAAGAAGCTGTGTATATATATAAAACACAGTATTATAAATATTAAGTTTAGTGTACTTGGCATGGCTCTGTTTTATCGACGGGCTGAAAGTGTTACAAACTTCTATTAACAGAGAACAGCCCCAGCAGTCTGTACAGACGTCCCTGTAGTTACTGAGTAATACACCTCAGTGTGTGATGAGGGTGCGGAAAGGGTTAAACCCTGTTAAAGTTAGACAATTTTAACTGAAACAATTACAATAAAAATTTCTTTCAGTGCACTGACCATTAGTGTGGCTGCAAATACTGTAGCATAATGACATCTACGCTCAGGTTCTACTATCTGTGGTGTACCCCAAGGCTCTATTTTGGGACCTGTTTTGTTCTCTTTATATCGACCTTCACTGGAAAAAACACCAAACTATGGACTCTTGTCTCACTGTGAGATGATACCCAGTAGTACTTTCCTCTGAACCCCAGGGATGACCAGTCATTTTTGACTGTGAAAGAGATCAGGTCATGGCTAGCAGAGGACGTCCTCTGGCTAAATGAGAACAGGCCTCATATGATTTTTTTATTTATTTATTTATTTTTTTTGGTCCTGGAGTATCCAGACTATTGGGGATAATCTGAGGCCTTTCATCTCTAATGTATCCAGCTGTGGTGTGTTTGGGTTTTGGTTATTTGTGGGTCATTCCATGTTCTTCATTTAAGAAACAAATAAACTCCATTGTAAAGAGCAGCTTTACAGCTCAGCCGTGTCCCTGCACTGAATCCTACTCTCACTTTAAGCATCTGGACTTCATTCCACACGTTTCTTTATTACATCACCTTTAAATTATTGCAGTTCCCTTATATGGGCGTCAGTCATTCTTCTCTATCCCGTCCAAAATGCCTTTAGAGCTTTTCTCCAGTTATGCTCCAGTTATAGCATCTCTGCATTGGCTCCCTGTCAGGTGTTAACATTTTACTATTCGTTTTCAAGACACTACCCGACAGTCTGATCTGGTCTGGCCTAGCATATCAGCAATATGGATAGTCCATATACCTCATGCAGCAGACCTCAGTCCCCTGGTAAATTATTGTCAGCTGTCCCGCGGTCTCCATTAAACATAAGCACGGCTGTGCGTTTCTTTAGGGAGCATTTCTGTTCGGTTTGGTTTGGTTTGTTTTCACACAGGGAAAAATCCAAACTCACCAAAATGCATTACAACAAACCACATGAGAACCAGGTTCTCTACATTGATTGGTCAGACCTGTCTGGGGCGGAGCAACACTGTAAATCCAGCAAGAAGGCCCTGTGTTTTGGACTAGTGCGGATTTCTGTGCAGTTCAACCTGGAGCAGCGGCAGAGCTGTATCTGCTCAGAGCTGTAGTCAGGTTAATGATCTGGACAGTGTAGCAGGTTAGCACCTGGCTACAGGAGCCGTTTAGCTCAACCTGGAGGAGGTCACCTGATAGGTGGGTCGGATCGAGGCTAGATCACTTCTACAAAAGGGTCTCAGAGCAGTTGTTTTGGGCCACATCTGAGTGTATTAATGTGTATGAGGCCAAGGTAAACATGGTTTTCTTTAATATAGTTTGTGGACAAAAGTATTGGGACATCTGCTCATTCATCGCTTCTTCTAAAATCCAGGGGATTAAAAAAAGAGCTGAAAACAAACCAGAGTGATTCAATCAGACTAAAACTAGGGTGTGAAATCACCCTAAATGTCTCTCGTATCTTTTTTTCTTTGCTCTATGATTGTAGCGACCTGGTGTCACACCTGAAACGCAACTAGGCCACTAAAAGGCCGCTTCGGCTAAAACCTGTACGTTTTTGTTGCTGTGCATCTCTGAGGTTTTTATCAATAGCTAGCGACCTCCAGAGAGTGGAGAGGGACGTGCAGGTAGGTGTTGCCTGGATACCGACTGCAGGATTTTTAGGTGGAGGGGTAAAACTGTTGATGACAGTGGAAAGTGTTTGTCAAGTCAACAACCTTTTTATTTTTTTTTCCCTTTTCTCAAATTAGCCAATGATCACCTGTCCTTCATTTACTTTGTAGTTGGACAGCTAGATAGCTAATATGCAGCTCGGTGCCGTAAGTGTGGTAAGTTCGGTACAGTCAAGTGGTCGTACGTGGGCAACATGCTAATGTCAACTCCGGTAGCTAGAGCTTGTTAACTACATTTCCCATAATGCAGCACTGTTGCTCTTTTTGGCATGAAGTTTTCGGAGCCACCTTTGTGAAGGTCGGGTGCATAGCAAGTTAAACGCAGCTTATGTTTCATCATGATGCAGCATTTTAGTAGCAGGGTTACACTTCAGGCCAGTTAGCTCTAACTCTAAATTTTATCCAGAGTATTTTTATTACATTTGACTTGTATTTTTTGATGAATTTGTCTGTGTGTGTGGTTTTTGATTGTGTTTTTGTTTCTGGTATTTTGTGTATTGTCCTGTTTTGTATGGTGGGTCTGTCTTTATGTTCTCTAGAACTAAACTGGACTCACAGGGTTCTCTTCTTCAGCTGAGAGGAACCATATCCCCCCTCCCTGACTGTGTTTACACCTCCTGGACTTCCTCCTGCACTCTGTTGCGTGTTTAGTATTTTTAAACCAAGGCCACGCTGGATGCTGGACGTTTGGAGTGATGAGGCAGAACTGCTGAGACTGACCCGTTTGTTCCCACAGTGCTGACCGCTGGGCTGGGCCGGGCAGGAAGTCTTATATATCAGCAGCTATTGTTCTGCGCAATCCTCTCAGCCTGCTATCCTTCCCTCCTTACTATACACACACACACACAGTGCAGAAGCGCTGCACACGTGGACTGTGAGTTGCGTGGAGGAAAGTGACCGTTCTGATTATGATGATTGAAGCCGGTCACTGGCAGCAGATGGACGTTTTACTCCTAAGAACAAGTGAAGGTTCTTCTCCCGGATAACCTCCGCAGTTCAGGTTCTCTACCGAGAGTTTAGACACGTACTGAGATGAGACCTGATCCCAACTTCAGTTCCATGTGTCCCTGCAATACATTGAGGAGATTTTTTTTATGACCTCCGGTGACCTTAAAGTATGACGAGAGATTACAAACATTTATTAAAAGTCTTTTAAATTTGAGTCGATTTTATGTTTCATATTTTTTATAATAACCAGTATATCAGTTTTAACATGGAAGAGAGTATAAAGTATGTAATCAGTACACAGGCATTGTGCTGTACTTAGTGGATGGACAGTGAGCTGAGCTCCTCCTCGGAGTGTCTGGTGTGTTCCAGCTTCACATGACTAAGGCCTGACGCAATGTGGTCTGGCAGCACGGTGAGAAAATCAGTGGCAGAGCGTCCAAAAACGTTATTTGTGTGTTTTTAAATCCTCCATCCTCAACAGCAGGGATATCTGAGACCCCCCAGAGAAACACACTGATCCCCCCGCCCCCCCAGCCCAACGCTTCACCTTAACCGCTCACTCAGCCCTGCTCTGCTGAACACGACTTTCTGAGCTCTGATGGAGAGTGGTTTTCTGTTCCAGGTGATATTTAATGCAGCAGCACGGTTCGAACACCCAAGATTATACAACACTGTCACCTTTCCTTCAAATCTGAGACAAATCTTATTGTAAACCCACAATCGTGAATCAAATGGAATCAGAACCTCAGTGTCATGAATCAAATGGAATCAGAACCTCAGCATCATGAATCAAATGGAATCAGAACCTCAGTGTCATGAATCAAATGGAATCAGAACCTCAGCATCATGAATCAAATGGAATCAGAACCTCAGCATCATGAATCAAATGGAATCAGAACCTCAGTGTCATGAATCAAATGGAATCAGAACATCAGCGTTGTGAATCAAATGGAATCAGAACCTCAGTGTCATGAATCAAATGGAATCAGAACCTCAGTGTCATGAATCAAATGGAATCAGAACCTCAGTGTCGTGAATCAAATGGAACCAAAACTCTGTATTGTAATTCAGATGGAATTATGAACCCCTTATTGTTAACCAAATGGAATCAGGAACTCCACATCATGAATCAAATGGAATCAGAACCTCAATGTCAGGAATCAAATGGACTTATATACCCACTATTGTAAATCAAATGGATTCATGAACCCACTATTGTAAATCAAATGGATTCATGAACCCACTATTGTGAATCAAATGGAATCAGGAACTCTGCGTCGTGAATCAAATGGAATCAGGAACTCAGTGTCATGAATCATGAACCCAGTTTGAACCAAATCATTAACTTACACCCAAAAATCTAAGTGTCATGAAGGAAATGGAATCATGAGTTTTATGAATTAACCCAAAATCATTCATTTAAATGAATCATGAAGCCAATATCTTCAATCAAATTGAATCATGAATCCAGTTTTGGATTGTGAACCCAGACTTGATTTTAAATGAATTGTGAACCCAGTATAGTTCATCAAATGGAATTGTGAACCCAAAATGTCATTATGTGTTTGATATGACAAAATAGTTTAACATAAAATAGTTTAATTAAGAATGTTTTACTTGTTTTAAGTTGTTATGTTTGTTTTAAGCATTACTTATTTAAATATCATTAAACATTTCCTCTTCATTAAATGATTTAAAACAAGCAAAAACGAGTTCACCATCAGAGATATTAGATATTCAGACCAGATTTAGGGTGAGTTCACTGAGGGTGCTAATTCTAAAACTGGTGGAGAGTAAGCTGTCATTACTTTTGAGCTTCAGTGTGAAAGTAAGCTGTAGAGGCATGTAATGGTTACGGTGGGCAGTTCAGGGAGGTCAGTGTTCGTATTGATCATCAGTCTGATCACAGATCTGAATGACTGGTCAGGGCGGAGGCGAGCTCCTCTAATGAATGGAGGTAATGTTTGCGCTGGACAGGGACTGTTGTGAGAACACACACTGCGCTGCTGGGAGGGTGATTGAGTGTACGGCAGTAAATGTGTCAGCTGTTTCAGACACGCAGGATGAGACCAGAATAAATGACGCTGCTCTGCCAGGGCAAGCCTCCGAGACCTACAGCGCGGCCTGGCTCGGCTGGGACATGTCCTCTCTCTGGGGATTTCAGAGGTTTCTAAATTGTGTAAGATATCCACGATTTCAGTGATTTAAGCTCCGCCTCCTCTCCACCACAATTGGTCTACATGTACTTGAATCTGCATCAATCATTGGTCAGACTGTTTCCCACCACAGTCGAATATCCACAGCCTAAATGCCTCAACACAAATGTAAATAAACACACCTCAGTGAAGCAGTCAGCTTTATATGGTGACTCTCTTTTTATTAGTGCTCGGTGCAGCGCAACAGAAAACACCACTGCTCCCATGCCAGTGATCTGCCACACCATGTGGGAGACTGGGGTTCGACTCCTGGCCTGGGTGACTATGCTGCACTACACCAGTAAGGGTCCTTGGGCTAAACTCTTAACACTACGTTCTCTACCTCATACGGGTAATCCTGTAAGCTGCTCTGGATAAGAGCATCAGCTAAACGCTGTGAATGTAAAAAGTTATTTTTTATTATTATTTTTACACTGAAATGATCACAATGTTATGGGATAGTAGGTAAAACCTTTGGTTTGAATTATTTTACTTCTGTCATACCTGCCCCTGTTTTGTGTTGCTATGTGCTCCCAAGCATGTCTTTCCTAGCCTCGCCTGTCCATTAGTGTTTCCACCAGTGTCTCCTTAGTAACCACGCCCCCTTGTTACTCACAGGTGTTCCTCACTATCCTTCCTATATGTACCCCTTTGTTTCAGCCTTCCTTTGTCTGGTCTTGTGCATGTGTCCGTGTCCATGTCCGGTTTGTGTGATTCTTGTATTGTTTATTTGATGAACTTAGTGCTTGTTTGGTTTCTGTTTGTTTTGTTTTAATTTCTTTTATTAAAAGATATCCTGCGTGTACATCTGCCTCCGTTTTCAACCTCTACAAACCATGACAACTTGTAAAGCTCATGGGTTCAAATGAAAGGAGATATTTACTCTTTATTAGTGTTGATAAACGAGTAAATGTAAAATATATATATATAATATAAAAATGGGGCTCTGTCGTATAATAAAAAGGGCTCACTTTTAGAGGCATTTAACTCACTCCCACCCTCTTACTCACACACACCCACAGAGCCACGGTTCATCAACGTAGGCCTACTGGGAGCCCCTCAGCACCCTATATCACCGCTGTATCTGCCAGTGCATCACTTCACATCTCTACACTTCAGTGCTCCCCCCTACGCGTGTTTAATCAGTGCTGTGTTTATTTACAGTCTTCCTGTTGGATGATGTAACGTTGATCAGTGGAGTGAATTTAAGAAACTTTATTTAATAAAGAGCTTTCTAATCTCCTCACGTTTTCAGGGAACCCCACAGAGAAGCTGGTTTCTCGTAAATCCGACACCTCACGCTTTACGGATGAATGCCTCTGTGCATCCAGAGGAAGGACAGTGTTTACTCTTCAGGACGTTCACCCAAGCCCAACACTCAGCATCGGCTAGCAGAGCATAAGGAAGCAATTAGGCTGGGCCTCTTGGTGCCCATTCAGAACCCCCAAGGTCAAACAGAGGGAGAGGCCACTGTTTTCAAAACAACAGCCAGAAGTGCAGAACTCAGCACAGGAACCCAGTGCTAAACTGTGACTGTCAGAACCAGGCCTTCAGCCCCCACTGCTGTGATGATGTTAGCTCTTCTACAGGATTCTGAATGTTTCTACAGGAGTCTGTGGAAACTGCTTCTAATGAATGCATTCAGCTACTTTACATCATACCCACTGCTGCACACTCACAGCTTGTCTAGTCCCTGTAGAGAAGTACTGCCAAGCAGATTAACATCATGATCCTATTGGCTACCATGCTGCCTAATGCCAGGCGTGGGCTAGAGGGGTATAATAAAGCCCCCCAGCATTGAGGAGCTGTGGAGCAGTGGAAGAACTGTGTTCTCTGGAATGATGGTGGAGGAGCTCCATCCAGTACTTTTGGGATGAGTTTGGGCCTTGGGGGTGATGAGGTGCGGTGGTGATCATCATCTAACATGACCCTGGCAACGCTCTTGTTGCTGAATGCAATCAAATCCTCACAGCAATGCTGCTACAGAATCTAGTAGAAGGTCTTCTTCTCTGGACAGTAGAGACAGTTACTCCAACAGAAGCAGGATCAGCTCTTTAATACCCTTAATTTCAGAAGAAACAGTGAATGAGCAGCTGTCCCAATACTTTTGTCCAAAAACTGTCACATCACCCACTGCGAGCATCTGTTTCGGGTCAGGTCAGGTCAGAATCAACAGCAGTACTGGGCTCTGAAGTCGCTCAGTGCAGTCCGGTCTTTAGTACTAAGTGATATTTCTGATGGAAGCTTTACTCTCAGGGTCGTTCTGGACGTCCGCCTGCGGTGACTCTGACTTTCATCATTGCTGGCAAAGCCTGAAGACCCTTCCCTTTAACACTGTGTGTGTGTGTGTGTTGGGTTCAGTGGTCAGACAGCGTGTTTTAGTGGTCACTGCCGGGGCGGAGTGTGAGCAGCGTTGTTGCCTCACCCATCTGACATAATCTCAGACTAATACACAGAGGGGCCATTTACCACAGTGATGATGCTGAGAGAGAGAGAGTGTGTGTGTGTGTGTGTAATGTTGATGATGATGTGTTTCAGATGTGATAAACTGAGTTTTTAACACCTCAGGAGAGAAAATAAAGGAATGATAGGGTGGATTGTTCATGTTTTTTTTTCCATCTCCTTCATTAACAATCTATATTTAATGGGTCTTCAAATTACACTATATGGACAAAAGTATTTGGACACCTACAGGAGCTTTTCTGACGTCCCACTCTAAACCCATAGGCTGTATTAATATGGAGCTGGTCCCCCTTTGCTCTAAGCTCTACCAGCAGCAGCAGGTCTGGAGCTCTGCTGCAGTTACTGAGTCAGTTGGAGGCTTTTCTGCACTCTGCTCTGAGCTCAGCACTCGGCCCTGACCCCGCTCTGTAACTTTACGTGGTCTGACAGACACTCGGTGGCTGAGCTGCTCTCTGTGAGCTGTTCCTCCTAAACTCTTCCACTGTTCAATAATAACACCACTCACAGCTGATGGAGGAAGATCTAGGAGGGAGGAGATTTCACCAGCTGACTTGTTGTAGTTGGTGCAGCGGTGTCTCCTATTACATACAGAACCACGCTGCAGTTCAGTGAGCTCTTCAGAACCTCCCGTTCTTTCACTGATGTGTGGAAGAAAGGCAGACTGCAGTACTAGAGGCTGGAGTTTATACACCTGTGGAAATGAGACTGAATCAGACCTGAATTCAGTGATAAAGAGGTGTGTCCCAATACTTCTGTCCATACAGTGTATTTAGACTTAGTTGTGACTCTGATCTTTTCTGAGCTGAGTCTTGATTTGAACTCACTCTTAGCACTGAGAAACCTCTAAACACACACACACACACACACACACACTGCACATCTGCCATGATAATTGGAGTGCATTCTTCCCTCCGTGACCTTGTCTGAACCAGTTGCACACCCGTCACTGCTCTGATGTATTTGCTTATTTCAGGCCTATCTGCCTATCTTTTCTTCCTCTGAAATTTCACTGCAGGGAGTCGGAGATACTTAAAGAGATACTACATGTCCAAATGTTTGTGGACACCCCTTCTAATAAATGCATTCAGCTACTTTAAGCTGCACCCATTGCTGACACAGATGTGCAAACACACAGCTTGTCTAGTCCCTGTAGAGAAGAAGTACTGCCAATAGAATAGGACTCTCTGCAGGAGCAGATCAACATCATGACCCTATTGGCTCCATGCTGCCTAATAATGCCAGGCGTGGGCTAGAGGGGTATAAAGCCCCCCAGCATTGAGGAGCTGTGGAGCAGTGGAAGAGCTGTGTTCTCTGGAATGATGGTGGAGGAGCTTCATCCAGTACTTTTGGAGAGGATGAGTTGTGGAGTTGGGGATGATGAGGTGGGGTGGTGATCATCATCATCCAACATTCTGACCTCACTAACACTCTTGTTGCTGAATGCAATCAAATCCTCACAGCAATGCTCCTCCAGAATCTAGTAGAAAGTCTTCTTCTCTGGACAGTAGAGACAGTTACTCCAACAGAAGCAGGACTCTTTTAGTACCCTTGATTCAGACGAAACAATTAACAAGCAGTTGTCCCAATAATTTTGTCCATTAACTATAAGAGAGATTTCCCAGAGGTTTCCAGTTCCAGAAAATCGTCGTATCCATTGTGTGTAAAGTGTTGCACATGTTCTGCAATAATACATTATGACCCAGATATGGTTTCCTACCGTACCTGTCCTCTGGGATGTTCTGGGTAATGATTTAAGTGGTTAATTGGATTCACGGGGTAAAAATGATGCCATACAGCTTCATCACATGTTCATGCAGGAAACAATGCAGCACAGTGTGATGGTCAGTGAGGAGCAGAGACCTCAGACTGACTCAGTAAAGTGATCCTCACAGTTTCCCTGCAGCCTCTCTCTCTCACACCTCAGTGTGTTTTCATATGATCACTGTTAACCCTGGAAAGACAGACGCCATGCCGGTTAAGCCTTTAGAACCTGCTGGATTAAAAGTGAAATAGCTTCTCAATCAGATCAGTGGAGAGCGTCAGTGGAGACCAGCATCTGTACCTCCTGTCCTTCATATCAGATTATCCGACAGTTAGTTCTGTCCACGCAAGGTTATTACATACACTGTATGACTCCGCTGGACGCTGGTGATTGTTCATTAAATCCAGCCCATAATGAAGTAACGTAAAGTCCTGAGATGAAGAAAACGAGAATGTCCTAAACTAAACTAAAAGAATGAAGACTAGAAGAAACAACAACAAACAAACAGAGAATGAAAAGAACTGTGAACAGCATGACAGAATGAGCTGAGGATGGAGCAGGAGAAGGAGAAAGAGCTGGAGAAGGAGCAGGGAAAGGAGCTGGAGAAGGTGCTGAGGATGGAGCAGGAGAAGGAGAAGGAGCTGGAGAAAGAGCAGGGAAAGGAGCTGGAGAAGGTGCTGAGGATGGAGCAGGAGAAGGAGAAGGAGCTGGAGAAGGAGCAGGGAAAGGAGCTGGAGAAGGTGCTGAGGATGGAGCTGAGGAAGGAGCTGGAGAAGGAGCTGGAGAAGGTGCTGAGGATGGAGCAGGAGAAGGAGAAGGAGCAGGGAAAGGAGCTGGAGAAGGTGCTGAGGATGGAGCTGAGGAAGGAGCTGGAGAAGGAGCTGGAGAAGGTGCTGAGGATGGAGCTGAGGAAGGAGCTGGAGAAGGAGCTGGAGAAGGTGCTGAGAATGGAGCTGAGGAAGGAGCTGGAGAAGGTGCTGAGGATGGAGCTGAGGAAGGAGCTGGAGAAGGAGCTGGAGAAGGTGCTGAGAATGGAGCTGGAGAATGAGCTGAGGATGGAGCTGGAGAAGGTGCTGAGGATGGAGCTGAGGAAGGAGCTGGAGAAGGAGCTGGAGAAGGTGCTGAGAATGGAGCTGAGGAAGGAGCTGGAGAAGGTGCTGAGAATGGAGCTGGAGAATGAGCTGAGGATGGAGCTGGAGAAGGTGCTGAGGATGGAGCTGTGGATGGAGCTGGGGAAGGTGCTGGAGAAGGTGCTGAGGATGGAGCTGGAAAAGGTGTTGAGGATGGAGCTGAGGAAGGAGCTGGAGAAGGTGCTGAGGATGGAGCTGGAGAATAAGCTGAGGATGGAGTTCATCCCTCAGGTCATTATTTTATTTATTGTCAGAACTGCTGTAGAACTCAGTCGTGTGTTCTGGTGAAACAACAGCCCGACTGTGAGGAAATACGGGACTCGTCTTCAGCTCGTTTCTGCTTCATCCCAGCCTGCTGTTAATCCACCTGAACCCTCCCTCTCCTTCTACTGCCTTAATGTAGAGCCTCCGCCCCCTACTGCACCTGTTAGTATCAACATTACTCACTATTGAATCATTTACAGGACATGCTGAACAATTTATAGTAGATACTAAATAATACATAGTGGATACTGAATAATTCATAGTGGATACTGAATAATTCATAGTAGATACTGAATAATTCATAGTGGATACTGAATTATTCATAGTGGATAATGAATCATTTATAGTAGATACTGAATAATTTATAGTAGATACTGAATAATTAATTGAAGACACTGAATAATTGCGGATACTGAATAATTCATACTGGATACTAAAGAATTCAGTTAAGTGTGGGGTGGCTACTTATGGTGCACTTTCAGTCATTTCTACAGGAAGCAGTAAAACAGACCCCCGTTCAGACCCCCGTTCACTCTTTTAAGTGATAATTCCTTCAAAAGCAGCTGTGATTTCACTCTCCCGCCGGAGCCTGCAAGGATTTATATCAGGGCCTTTACACAGCGACAGGAAACCCCAGCGTCTTTTCAGAGCAGATCTGCTCCTCATCTTTCTGATTGGAAACACACAGCCGGTGGTAAACGATGCATGAGGTAATGCATGTTTCTCAGTTTCAGAGGCGGAGAACCTCCGAAAAGCTCTGAGGCCTGTAGGTCTCAAAAGTGCAACATTACTCAGTATTTAGATTTGAGAATACACTCACTGGCCACTTTATCAGAAACACCTACCTTGTGCTTCCACCCACTGGCCACTTTACTAGAAACACCTCTCTTGTGTGTCCACTCACTGGCCAGTTTATTAGAAACACTTGAGAGAGACAATCCAAAAGTATCTGGACAAGAGCAGTCCTATGGTCAGAAACCGGCCCCTGATGAAGGGCTTGGGGAAGGCTAACACACACTGTGCATCAAGCCTGCTCTGTGAACTGTACACCAGCAAGGGAGGGGTTTCTGATAAAGTGGCCGGGGGTGTGCAGCTGATAACAGGGGTAATTTAAAATGTGTAATAATAATCTTTTTTTTTTCTCCATTGTGGGCTCATCCTTTTCCTTCTTATCTGCATTAGCCGGATCATGGACGGTGGCCCTTATCCAGATGTCCTCCCTCCACAACACACATCAATCTGACGAATGATCCTGCAGATGCAGAGGTTCTATTCATGGAAACAGATACAAATGAGTGCTAGATAGTAAAAGGCCGTACTGTTGGCACTAGATACGTTTGCTTTTTCTATTCTTTTAGCTAATTAGCATGGTGCTAACATGGGCTAATATATGGACAAAAATCAGGTTTCAAGATGCAGCCACTCTACTAAACCTCTGAGCTTCTGCTGGTAGCTGGGTTCAGATGGTCTAAGCTGATGATCAGGGTGGCTGATGAGACGGTCATACCTGGTAAACCAGCTAAATCAGCGTAACCCCTGGTCAGTATAGCCTTAGCCGATGTTGTCATTTGAGTTTGATGGATTAGCTGGTCTTCCAGGACCATGAGCAAGCTGGTACTGGTTGACTAGTCTAGTCTGGTCTAGCTGATCATACTGGTTGACCATCTGAATCAGATCGTTTAAACTATCAAACTTAAGTGTCCTATGCTGGTCAACCAATGCAATCAAATCCTCACAGCAATGCTCCTCCTCCAGGATCGTCTCTGGACAGTAGAGACAGTTACTCCAACCGAAGCAGGATCAGCTCTTTTAAGAATTTTAATTGATTTCAGAAGAAACAGTGAATGAGCAGATGTCCCAATACTTTTGTCCACTAAAGAAGCAAGCGTCTGACGCCAAACATGATGAACTGCAGCAGGAAAGAGACAGAGCTGAATCCGGCCTGTGGTCTGAAGATGTGAGCGAGGTGTGGCTCAGGGAAAACACTCATGAATCTCTCGGCGTCCGTCAGGGTGAGGAGCTGCTACGGAAGCAGCTGGAACCTGCTGAGGAAAGTCCATCACTCACTGCTCATTTACCAGAATATGTGGACTGTTCTAAACACTGGAATTACCCTGGCTCCCCCTTCCTCCTCACTTCCTCTCTGATAGCGCTGACGGCTTGCTGTAAAAGCTCATCCGCTTCTGTGAAAGTGTTGAATCTGAGTGATTATTCAGGGTACGTCTGATTCCTGTGTCTGAGTCTGGTCTGATCAGCACTGACCGCTTCACTCATCTGTAAATATTCCAGATCGGGGCTGGAGAGCAGGTCCAGGGCCTCTTCCTCGCTGCTACCCGGCAGCAGTGTCTTACACAGACCTGTACCTCACTCCGTCCCCCAGTGTTTCAGTGGCCTTTTCAACGAGACACAAAGCAGGGCAGCCAGTCAGAAAAGAGCTCATTTACATATGGCATATATCTTAATGGCACAATGCAAATGGTGAAAAAACATACCTTTCACTCCCCAGCCTCACTGGCCACTTTATTAGAAACCCCAGATTAGACAGATCCCTTGTTTTTGTGATGTCCAAAAAACAAACAAACAAACAAACAAAAATATCCCATTTACATAAATCTGCTGATTGGGCTACAGTGGCAAATCAGAACAGGACTCATTTACATGTGCCATCTCCTCCCTTGCTGGACACTATTAGAAACCCCTAGTGAGTCCATTCTATCCATAAATGGAGTTCAAAGTGTTTTCTAGGAATTCATTGTTTTTGTGATGAGGTGTTTTAGTAATATCGGCCTTTTTGGGCTACAGCAGGGCAGCCAATCAGAACAGAGGTCATTTACATATGTCAGTTTTAAAGGCCTAATATTTGGTGCAATTTTATTTCAAGCACAATTTAATTGTTATTATTTTTATTTTATTTTATTTTTATTAGGAATTCCTAGTGAATCCATACAGTCCATACATTAAGTATACATATGTACTTACATATACACTTACATATATCTGCTTTTTTTGGTCTGCAGCAGGGCAGCCAATCAGAACATAGCTCATTTACATGTGTCAGTTTTAAAGGCCTAATAAGTTGGTGCAATTTTATTTAAAGATATTTTTTATTTAATTGTTATTATTTTTATTTTATTTTATTTTTATTAGAAATTCCTAGTGAATCCAAACAGTCCATACATTAAGTATACATATGTACTTACACTTATATATCTCATATATCATATATCTGCTTTTTTTGGTCAGAACAGAGCTTATTTAAATGTATAGAACAGTCTTAATACATTAAAGTAGAAAAAAGAAAAAACATTGTAAAATTGATATAAATGTAACACAAGGTGGAGCTCAGGGAGGGGAAAAATCAATAATAATAAAATATTATTAACTATAATGTATTTCTTGTTTAGTGCATTTTTTTATGTTTGTTTACATTTCATTAGAAATCCTTACTGTGTACTTACAACATATACACTTACATATACTGCCTTTTTGGCGTGCAGCAGGATAGCCAATCAGAACAGAACTCATTTACATGTCAGTCATATATACATATATACGTTAATATATAACATTAACTCCCTTTCTTGGCCATTATGGACCACTAGGGAGTCCATAAAGTCTACAAATTGAGTTTTCAGGACGAATACACTTATACATGTCTGCCTTTTTGGTGTGTAGCAGGATCGCCAATCAGAACATAGCTCATTTACATATGACTGGCCGCAGTCAGAAGTGGTGGTTTGTCGCCATCTGGCGGATAAAAGCAGCATCGACTCGGGGACGGTCTTGTCACGTGTTCTCAGCGGCGCTGCGTTTGCGGTAGTGTTTCTATCCAGCATGGCTGCTGCGGCTGCAGTTGGGGAAGGAGCGGCGGGAGAAAACAGCGAGGATAGACCCGAAGGTGGAGAAAATGTGTTCAGTACGACCAGGGAGAGGAAGATGGAGGAGAAGCCCGTGTGTTTAATCGTGCTGGGGATGGCTGGGTCCGGGAAAACCACGTTTGTACAGGTGCAGATACACGAGGTGGAATTCTTCCGTTCCACCTTAAATGGTGCAGCAGTTACATTCGGGCGCCTCAGGCGCCCGAATGTAACTGCTGCACCATTTAAGGTGGAACGGACAGTTAGGAAAAATAAGGCAAATTTAGCGGCAAAAATAGACAGTATAGCTTGACTAAGTTCAAAATATACATTTAAGATATACATTTACTACTAATAAATCATAAAATAATAATAAATCACGTCCAAAAGTATCTAAATACCTACTATCCAGCGTTAAACAAACATAAACACGTTAGTAAATTATATAAACTTATAATTAAACTGTATTAGTTTAGTGTTTATAATAAATATATATTTTTAAGCATGCAAATTAATTTCACTATGCTCAGTTTTAGTCAAACTAGTGAACAAGTGTTTTTTGTCTTGTTTATCAATTTTGTTTACCTGGTTGTTGTACCTGAAAAAGCCTTAAAAGCTTCATTAAAATGCCTTTTCATCAGACACACATTTAATAGGCTTAATTTCATTGGGGAATTCATTATTAATTATTGATTTATATTATTGATTAATAATTATTAACAAGCAGGATCCTTGCTCAAGGGCCAACAGTGGCCGATCTGGGTGTCGAACCCACAACCCTGTCATCAATAGCCCCATAATATCTGCCCCTTTAGTCAGATATTAAATTACGCTTAATAAATGCTAGAGCAGCAGAGATGAGTCTAAATGAGTGTTGTTTTTTTGCTTCATTAACCCTCTTCTTCAATTTCTGCTCTTTCAGCGTCTGACTGCCTTTCTCCACTCCAAGACCTCTCCTCCATACGTTATTAACCTCGACCCTGCGGTCCATGAAGTCCCGTTTCCAGCTAATATCGGTATGTTAACCTGCTTTACTCTACCCCCCGTCTCTCAGCAGTGAGAGGGTTCTACAGTAGAGGCTCCAGATCTCCTCAGAACAGGTAAAGCAGCTGAACATGAATCCAGTAAAAAGGAGAAACAAGAGCTTCTCATTCTGAAGAAAGAAAGTAGTGAGATCTTGTCGGTGAGCTAGTCTGAAGAACAGAGCTCGGTTCCTCCAGGGTTCTCCTGGACGCCCCCCAGTCCAGCCAGCACAGCCTGGAGGATGTGTTCACCTCCATCAGCAGCAGCAGCAGCAGCAGCAGCAGCTCACCTGATTTACCATCATTAAGCCCTGATTTACCACCAAACCAGGTGTTGATCTGAGGAGAACTCTAAATAACACTAGACTCCATGAGAGAGGAGAACTTTGGAGATGTTCTAATGATGAACACAGTGATGGAGAACCACCACCACTTTCTGTAGGAGTGTTATTATTATTAGTGTTTATTCTAATATTAGTATATAAACACTTGCTGTCCAGATCAGCAGCTTTAAAAATCACATTCTATATATATATATGACAAACGCTCTAGTAAAGTTCTCAGTATAGTGTTTTTTCCACTTTGCTTCACTAAATCTAGGCAAACAGGACTCACACAGAGTCTGCTGGGAAGAGCACGATCACACGTACATTAAATCATCTCCAGCTCCAGTTAAAAACATGACGCAGCTCTGATTGATCTGCTTGATCTGATTGATCAGCGTAGCTCCAGTTAGGTACACTACACAGTGACGCCACTCAGCAGTTTCAGACACTGCGTAAGGGTTTTAATTGGAGCTGGGTTTCTGCGCTGTGCAGAAGCGTTAACAGCAGGCGGACTAATCGGAGCTCTGTCGTGACGCTCCTGCAGCTCAAACACACGAGCGTCACGGTGCAGCAGGACAGCTTGCCTCTCTTTAGCAGAGCTCTAAATGGAAAGTTCTCAAACAGCTCAGAGAGACCTCCAGATGATCAGATCTCAAGGTCCTGATCTGTAGATTATGGGAATGTCGGTGAAGCTCGCAGTGCAGAATTTAGCCACGCATTATTTTTGATTAGAGGAATCACCTCAAACACTACATTTTATTACCAGTAACTAAAACACTTTTTTAAAGTCATGTTAATGTTATGAATTGTAATTAATTAGAAAGTTGATGAAAACGTAGCTGTAGAGGTGGTTGGTGTGGCGCAACAGATAACAACACTAGTTGCCACTGAGCTACCTCACCATGTGGGAGACTGGGGTTCGATTCCTGGTGTGGGTGACTGTGCTGCTCTACACCAATAAGAGTCCTTTGGCAAGACTCCTAACACTACACTGACCTCCTCTGTAATACGAGTTACCTTGTAAGTCGCTCTGAATAAGAGCGTCAGCTAAATGCTGTAAATGTAAATGTAGAGGAATCCAGCTGCTCGGTTATGCTGTGGTTTAGTGGGTCGGCTGAAGGTAAATTGAGTTATTTAGAAGATTTAAACATTAATACTGGTTTGTGTTTGATCTGCAGACATCAGAGACACCGTCAACTACAAAGAAGTGATGAAACAGTATCCTTTACATCTGCTCTGATATGGACTGCCTGTGCTGGAGCTGATCTGGTGCTGTGGTGGAGGCTGAGAAATATGGCAAAAATATGAGCTTAATAATTCCACCAGTTCATTTCACTCAGTTCATCACCCTCAGCGGCCCGTCCCCTCAGCGGCCGGTTCAAGCAGTTAAAGAAACTATGGCTCTTATTTCAGTTTGCAGCAAAGCAAAAAGATTCAGCTAGTAGATTAATGAGATGATCCCATATCTAAATGATTAGTATTAGGGCTGCACCGATACCACGTATTCCTTTCCAGCTCTGACTGGAATACAGGATGGATGGCTGTAAATCCTGATATTTATAGAGTTCCACTTTTTATGGGTTGTACTTTTTTATAATTTATCCCAAATAAGATCTAATAAGCTTTAAAGAACAGAGTTTACTGGTTGAGGTTCTGCACATTTGAGCTGAAATAATAAAAATGGTCACAAAGCAGAAACTCGGGCAGGTATTAGAGCTGAATCTGCCTCAGCTTCACTAAACTGCTTCTAATCAGGGTTTAAATTCACATTTCAGAGCAGAGAAAAAACACCAGTGTAGAAACAGAATATGCAGTGATTTCACTTTCAGCTTCACGAATTCAGTGCTTCCTTTAAACAAGCTGCTGAAACTCAACTATTAGTTTCAGAACCAAACAAAGGTTCTGATTATTAAAGGTAAAGGTGCACGTATTTGTCACTGTACAGTGAAATGTGTCCTCCGCATTTAATACATCTGGTAGTGAACACACACTCACACACACACATGTGTTAGGGGCAGTGAGTACACACACACACCCAGAGCGGTGGGCAGCCAACTCCAGCGCCTGGGGAGCAGAGAGGGTAAAGGGCCTTGCTCAAGGGCTACTACTACTAATAAAAATAATAATTCTTAACTGTTTATGACTGGATTTTATCTGTTTTTTAAAACATTTGGTTTTATTAAAGTTTGCAAACATAATTGTGTGTAATCTGTGTAAGTGCCTGTATCAGCGCTGATACTGTATTTGTGTCCGTGAAAAACTAATTATAATGCTCTGGTGCTTCTCTAATTAATGGTGTTTTAATATCTTTATTAAAGACCAGTTATGTCCAGAGCTCAGCCTTGACCTAACATTCCTTCTGAAACATTTCAAATGAAACAATATATACATTATATTCAAGAATTATGAATTTAATATCAGATATAAAAACCAATCGCCCACCAGTAGCGTTACTAACCAGTAAGGTTTAGTGAAGCATTATATTTCAGTGTTTTGCTCTTTGACTCTGACACAGATATGGATTAGGGCCGAATGGAGGAATCGTCACGTCTCTGAACTTGTTTGCGACTCGGTTTGATCAGGTAATCCTGAACCGTCCACTGGGTGTCACTGTTTCCCGGTTGTTTGGGTTGTATCTCGGTGTGTAACAGTGTTTCCTCCTGCTTTGCTCCATCAGGTCATGAAGTTTATTGAGAAAAAGCAGCATAATCATCAGTAAGTGTTCGACAGGTGTAGATTCAGCAACTTTCCTCCCTGCTGATGTGACATTATGTCTTCAGTACTTTATCACGCCATTTTACCTTTGCAGGTACGTTTTGATTGACACTCCTGGTCAGATTGAAGTGTTCACCTGGTCAGCATCTGGAACCATCATTACAGAGGCACTTGTATGTATCTGTCTGATCCACACATGCACTGTCTGAATATTAGGATCAGTGGTGGTTAGAGGGCTGGGTTATTGATCACAGGGTTGTGGGGTTGATACCCAAGTTTGCTGATCTGCCACTGCTCTGGGCTGAGTGGGTGGGGCTAACCAAATGTGTTTCTATAGCAATTCTTGATATTGGCAAAAAAAGTAGAAAATTTAAATTTGACATTTTCATCAATCCTTTTTTATTAATAACTTTTCCATTCTTGAATTAATTGAATTTTTGTATACATCATTGTGTGTGAAAATACATTTATGATGGTAATAAATCCTCAATTTTGAAAGAGTGCAAGATGTTTCCAAACTTTTGATGAGTAGTGTAGATGCTGCATACATACATCATATGTAGAATAATTAAATTTTGTAATAATTATATAATTAAGTAATATGTGTGTCTGTGTGTGTGTGTGTGTGTGTGTGTGTGTGTGTGTGTGTGTGTATTTTTCAGGCGTCCTCTTTTCCCTGTGTGGTGATGTATGTGATGGACACGTCCCGCAGTGTGAATCCGGTCACCTTCATGTCCAACATGCTCTACGCCTGCAGGTCAGTCTGTACTACACTGCGTCGTCTACTCCTACATCTTCATTCCAGCAGCTTACAGACCGGTCAGGGGGTGCTGAAGTTTACATGTGACTGACATGGTGACGTAACGCAGTGCTTGCATTAATTGATTTATGTATACATTTCTGGGCCCATGTTCTGCATTTGTATTCTTTTACTCTTTCCCCTGATCTCCTCCTTCTGTGTTTGTGCAGCTTTAGGTTACAAAAATGGTCAGAATAAATTTTTCATTGATCATTTTCCGACCTCTCATAATCACTTAAAACAGGCTGATATGAAAAATACAGACTTTCTGATACATATATTGTGCAGTGGTGTCCCGTCACCGCCGCTGCTTCAGAATGATATGAAATATCACTGAAATGACGGGTACAGCCAGCTTACAGTGGAGGAAAAATGCCATGTGTATAAATAGTTTGCAGAGCTTGTTTTACAGTCTGATTTATGTGATATTACCTGATTTTCCTCACCTTCACTTTACATGTAACTTATCATGTAAAAACAGAGAAAATAAGTAACGTGAGTTTGTGGGGCTTTTGGGCTTCAGTAGTAACGTGTTGAACACTGATATCTGTTCTTTTTCACTGCAGCATCCTTTACAAAACCAAGCTGCCCTTCATCGTCGTCATGAACAAGGTAGTTAAGCATCATCAGTCATCATGAGTAGATTATGAACGTAATTATAAATATTCAGTGTTTGTTTAAGGAAGCATGAAATCTGAGCACCTATTATAGGCCTGTTTCTCTAACCAGCTGATCCAGGTGGGTTTAGTCCCAATTTATCATCTGCAGATCCACACAATAACAGTACTGACCATCAGCATCAGGTTGAGTCCTACAGTCCTCCAGTGTTGATACTCCTTCTCTTCTCTCCTCTCCCCGTCTCTGAACTCTCAGACGGATATAATAGACCACAGTTTTGCGGTGGAGTGGATGCAGGACTTTGAGGCATTTCAGGACGCTTTGAATCAGGAGACGTCGTACGTCAGCAACCTCACGCGGTCCATGAGCCTGGTGCTGGACGAGTTCTACACAAACCTGCGGGTAAAATTCACAACCTTTACACTGTCCCACACACTTCTACATTCCACAAAGGGTGGGAACCATCTCTCGAAAGGAAGGGGTGGTCCCTTTGTCGCACCATCATGTAGTATCAGGTATATCATGCTGTATAGGAGTGTATTAAAGCAACATTCTGTTGTAGCTCAAATGATCAGCTTCAGGATCAGCGTCTCCGTCATACCCACTCCGGGCCGGACCGCTGCTGCTGCTACTGCACTATGGAGGTTTGGTGGTGGAGCTGCAGGATGAGAACCTCTCTCCAGAACTGCTGTGTAACGCTGCAGAACCCATAGAGTCATATTAGTGTAAAATCCTGTAGTGTTACTCTACCACCTCAGTCCACATGCTGCTCTACCTTCAGATCAAGCTTCTGCAGCTCTCACACTGTCCAGAAATGCAGGTGTACAGCTGCAATTTGTATTTACTATAGTGTAGTAAAAGTGAATTGCCCAACTGTAGGGGGAGCTCAGGAGCAAAAATACCAATTCTCTAATAATAGTGGTTTAAAATATTATAATTTTGCTATTCAGAAATTGGAGTTCTCTGCTATTCGGCTATCGTTTGGAGAGTGCTTTTAGCCTGTGGGAAGCAGTGTATGGACTCTCTGATGTATTACATGCAAACAACATGCACAAACACAGCTGAAGCTACACAGTGTGTCCAAATGTTTGAGGACACCTCTTCTAATGCATGCTACTTTAAGTGTCCCACATTTCTGAGACAGATGTGCAAATGCACACTCATAGTTTGTCTAGTCCCTGTAGAGAAGTACTTTCTTTTTACATTTTAATAGTAACGTTATTTACTATTAATAGTAATAATAAGTGTCCCTATACTTTTGTCCAAAAAGTGTGCATAGATAATGCAGTTCTGTGCTCATAAAAAAAGTGTGTGTGTGTTTTTGTAGGTCGTCGGGGTGTCCGCTGTAACAGGTTCTGGACTGGACGAGCTGTTTGTTAAGGTGGCTGAAGCTGCTAAAGAATACGAAACGTATGTATTGCATTTACTCAGACGTACAGAGGCCTTTTCACACCGCAGACTTCTAAATAGCTGTACTCAGGCTGGTGCAAATGTTTGTGCACCCCTGGTTAAGCTCTATCCTCTATAGAAACTCACATCTGTAGTCTAATACACCCTCACTGTTCATTTACTCAGTTTAACAGTCTGTAATTGCACACCTGGACAGTGATGCTAGGAAGGTGTTTCTTATAAAATGGCCAGTGAATGGAGCTATGAAAATAATGGGTTAAATTAAATAAAGAAATTGGAATGATGTGTGAAAATGTGCAGAAAATGTACTTATTTAAGTTTCCTGCAGAGTGTTTGTTTGACCAGGGCGACATGTCGTTTGACCAGGGCCCGGCACACACCTCTGCATAAGCCTGTATATAGCTTCTTATGTGCAGCAGGAGAGCGTCTGAATGAAGTGTAGTGAAGTGAAGATTGTGAAGTGTGGTTTGCGTGGGCTGGGTTTGAAGATCGTCTTATTTCTTTTTTCTGATCTGTAGAGAATATCGGCCTGAATATGAGCGGCTGCATAAAGAGCTGGTGAGTAATGCGCTGGTGGGCTGCTGGCAAGAACGTCCATCACGGCCTGTCTCTCTCAGAGGAGGCCAGTAATGAATGATTTCAGTAATGAATGGTTGTTAATAGGCCTGCAGCTTTTATTCTGATTATTTATCATAGTAGTTTAACCTGATGACCAGCCGACTGTCCACTAACTAACAAACTGTTCCTATATCAGGCAGTTAAACGAGAGAAGCCATGTCACCTCTGTCCTTCCTGTAGTAAATCACAGTTAGGAGTGCACACATCATTCATTTCTATAGTCAGTTCCAGTTTATATCCCATGATGGCAGTGGTTTTCGACCTGGTTCTCCGGGATCCTGAGCTGGCCCACATGTTTCTTATATCCTAAAGTGCTGGGATTTGGCTTGGATCAAAAAAATCTGCAGTGTCTGGGTCTGTAAGGACTTTAAGGGTTCGAGAACAGCTGCTTTATAACCATACTGGTCGAGAGCTGATTATAAATTTTTACCTTTTTAGCTTTATTTTCTTCTTTACCAAACACTTAAACCCCACACTGTGTGGATGATAATAATTATTATTATTATTATTATTATTATTATTATTATTGATGATATGCAACAAAAATGGCAACCCACGTCCGCCTGCATGAAATAAATTTGCTAAATGTATTTTTGGAGCAGGATTCCATAGCACAGTTATAGAGCGCCCCCTACGCTTCCTGTAGTGTATTACAGTCTGTCAGAATGAGCGTGTGGATCATATAGAGCATTATAGAGCGCCCCCTACGCTTCCTGTAGTGTATTACAGTCTGTCAGAATGAGCGTGTGGATCATATGAACATTGTAGAGCGCCCCCTACGCTTCCTGTAGTGTATTACAGTCTGTCAGAGTGAGCGTGTGGATCATATAAACATTATAGAGCATTATAGAGCGCCCCCTACGCTTCCTGTAGTGTATTACAGTCTGTCAGAGTGAGCGTGTGGATCATATAAACATTATAGAGCATTATAGAGCGCCCCCTACGCTTCCTGTAGTGTATTACAGTCTGTCAGAATGAGCGTGTGGATCATATGAGCATTATAGAGCGCCCCCTACGCTTCCTGTAGTGTATTACAGTCTGTCAGAGTGAGCGTGTGGATCATATAAACATTATAGAGCATTATAGAGCACCCCCTACGCTTCCTGTAGTGTATTACAGTCTGTCAGAGTGAGCGTGTGGATCATATGAGCATTATAGAGCATTATAGAGCGCCCCCTACGCTTCCTGTAGTGTATTACAGTCTGTCAGAATGAGCGTGTGGATCATATGAGCATTATAGAGCATTATAGAGCGCCCCCTACGCTTCCTGTAGTGTATTACAGTCTGTCAGAATGAGCGTGTGGATCATATGATCATTATAGAGCATTATAGAGCGCCCCCTACGCTTCCTGTAGTGTATTACAGTCTGTCAGAATGAGCATGTGAAGAGATTTCACATGGGTTGCCATTGAGAATTTCATCACTGTGGGACTAATAAAGGTTTATCTTATCTTAGATTTAATGTTCTGTTCTGCTCCCAGGCTGAAGCGCAAACTAAGAAACAGCAGGAACAGCTGGAGCGTCTCCGTAAAGACATGGGTGAAGTTTCCATGGAAACAGCTGTGGAGCCAGGTACAGTGATACAGGGAGACGGACGAATTCGACTCATTACTGCAGCATAAATGATCTGAACATGAAGAGTCCTGCTCTGTTAATAGACTCCCTCAACTCTCTGTACCTTAATTAAAGCCAGTCCAGAGAATTACTCTCAGTTTAAGAGAAAATAATGAATTGAGAGCGTCTGAATGAGTAATGTTAATGAACAGGACTAGGACGAGATACTAACAAGCTTGATCACTTTGATGAAAACAGTTCTTTTTAACATCTGGGTTTTTATTTGTTGTCTTTCTGTTCAGAAGCATCAGGCATCAGTGGTCCCAGTGATCTGATCTTCACCCGAGGGAACCCCGAAGAGGACGAGGAGGAAATGGACAGTGATACTGATGACATTGATCACAAAGGTAGCAGTCAGTATTGATTAGCAGCCATTTTGGGCCTGTTTAAAATATTCGTTAAATAAATGAGTTGTAACAATACACAAAGTTCATGAGAAATAAACCCAGTAAAGTTATATATCGTAAAAGTGAGACTGGGCTTCACGCCGGCCTGCTACCACTCCTGTGATCACTGCAGCCCTGTTGGGCACGGAGTTGGTGGGAGGCAATATGGCACCAGCTGCAGGCGGATGAGGCAGGCTGGTGCAGCCGCAGGCTCTTGGAGGTGGTGGTGGAACCCACTGCTGAAAGAACGAATAGTCTGACAAGTCACATTCTGAAGCACTGAAAGCTGAACTGCGCGTGAATGAAAATGTTTTCGTGTGGGTGGATTTATTTATTTATTTATTTATTTATTTATTAACATCCCACGCCAATTTCTGCAAGCCTTCTGCATTTCATGGACAATTAAATCTTTCAATCTTTCAATGTTCCACAAATGAGTTCACATAGAACGCTATCTCTATAATGAGAGACTGTAGCTCCGCCTCCTCAGTGTATATCACAGTACCTACATTTAGAGCGTTAATATTCACGCTAATGAGAGGCTGTAGCTCCGCCTCCTCAGTGTATATCACAATACCTACATTTAGAGCATTATTAATATTCACCCTAATGAGAGACTGTAGCTCCGCCTCCTCAGTGTATATCACAATACCTACATTTAGAGCGTTATTAATATTCACCCTAATGAGAGACTGTAGCTCCGCCTCCTCAGTGTATATCACAATACCTACATTTAGAGCGTTATTAATATTCACCCTAATGAGAGACTGTAGCTCCTCCTCCTCAGTGTATATCACAATACCTACATTTAGAGCCTTATTAATATTCACCCTAATGAGAGACTGTAGCTCCTCCTCCTCAGTGTATATCACAATACCTACATTTAGAGCGTTATTAATATTCACCCTAATGAGACTGTAGCTCCTCCTCCTCAGTGTAGATCACAATACCTACATTAAGAGCGTTATTAATATTCACCCTAACGAGAGACTTTAGCTCCGCCTCCTCAGTGTATATCACAATACCTACATTTAGAGCATTATTAATTATTATTCACCCTAATGAGAGACTTTAGCTCCGCCTCCTCAGTGTATATCACAATACCTACATTTAGAGCGTTATTAATATTCACCCTAATGAGAGACTGTAGCTCCGCCTCCTCAGTGTAGATCACAATAACATGGGTCAGCGTTAGAGATCTATTAGGGATGCTAATGCTGTTAATTGAAGAAAAATAACTGGTCACCGAGCAACAGATACTCAGATGACCTCAGTCAAACTGGTGACTACTAGTTTCCATTCTTTAGCAACGTTAGCCTGTTTGACCCCTTTTAACGCTCACTGTTTCTTCTCCCCCACAGTTACGGAGGAGAGTAAAGAGGTCACAGCGTTTGGGAACTTCCTGAAGGAGAGGAAAGAGGTGGTGCAGGTGCGAAACAGGAAGACGCAGTGACGACTGCGGGACATGTGGGTCAGAAAGCTACACCTCTGACCTTCGCTTTGAACTCTGAGCTTTCTGGGGCTGAGGGGCTCCAGTGTTAGTCTGCTGGAGTCTGTTTGGCTTTGGATGGCAGATCTGGAGCGCCGTCAGAACAAATAGCCAGCCAGCCGACGCAGCTTCAGACGCAGGATGACGACCGCTGATCAGAGCAGGGGTTTTGGAGAATTTGAGGATTTCTGTTTTGTTGCAGAAGGAAGCATAAGAAAAGCTCCCGGCTCTGTCCCGGCGCTGCATGATGCTCAGAGCTTTATGAAGCAGCACATGAGGAGATTCTTCAGGATTTATTTTGCCTAAGTTTAGTTTTTCCTCATATACATGTTTATACAGTATTCCAGACTCAGGCTGATGCTATATTTGGGCTAACGGGGAATCACCATTGAGTTTTTTGTTGTTGTTTTATTATTATTATTATTATTATTATTATTAGTTTTGTGATCCTGGTAGTTTTGAGTGCAGACTCTCCAGCAGAAACAGAAGCAATATCCCTACTTTTGTCTTGGCTTAAAGAGGTATTCCACTTTTCCACAATTTTCCAAATTCTGACCTCATCCAGAGTCGAGTTCGGTGTGAATCTGAGCTTCACTGTAGAGAAACTGACCCACTCTGATCTCTCTACAGTGGAGGTGAATAGAAGCAGGCGTCTATTGCCATGACTACAACAACACAGATACAGCCCATAATTTATCTCCTATCCAAACCTTATCTCAACTAATGCAGTTCTCTTTAGGGACTACTTTCTGTAGCTGCACTACACCCTGCAGCATGTATCCCTCCACCATTTTAATGATCTGGTTCTAAAAGCAGGTTCTAGAGCCGAACTCTTCTCAGAACTCTGGTAGAACCGTGTCTCAGGCATCAGGCAGCGTCTTCATCACCATTAGGTGAAGAACTTTCTGTGAGGAGCTTTTATTATTAGAGCTTCAGACGGCTGCTTCCCTTCACCTCCACTGTAGAACCACAGCTCTGACTGGGGGAGCTTATCTAGAACCTCCACTGTAGAACACCAGCTCTGACTGGGGGAGCTTATCTAGAACCTCCACTGTAGAACACCAGCTCTGACTGGGGGAGCTTATCTAGAACAGAGTGCTTTACACCAAACCCCCCACTCTGAAAAAGTCTTCACATATTAACTGATTAATTTGGAATGAAGGATTGGGTGGAGTTCCTCTTTGAGGCATGGAGAACTGAAAACCCTTCTTTATAATAATTCTTTATGTTGTTTCTGTAGATTATTGTATTTATCAAGTTTGTGTTCTCTGTGTTTTGCATCTGTCTTCTGACTGCATCACTTGCAAGTTTCAATTTTATCCAGACTCTGAGGACATTGCAGTTTTGACTCTTCTGTGAAAAAAATAAATATTTTTTTTATACATGAGCAGACTCCCAGACTCCTCTGCATCTACAGCCTTCTGTCTGAAAGCCTCAGACGGCCGCTCTTGTCCAGATATTATTGGGCTGGTCATCATTTTCAGCACAGCAATATTCAAATGTTTGTGGACACTCTTGCTAATGAATGCATTCAGCTACATTCAGTTGCACTGTTGCTGACACAGATGTGCAAATGCACACAGCTTGTCTAGTCCCTGTAGAAGAGAAGTACTGCTCTAGAGAGTCCTATTCTATTGGCAGATCAACATGCTGTCTAATACCAGGCGTGGGCTAGAGGGGTATAAAGCCCCCCAGCATTGAGGAGCTGTGGAGCAGTGGAGGAACTGTGTTCTCTGGAATGATGGTGGAGGAGCTCCATCCAGTACTTTTGGGATGAAGTGGGGTGGTGATCATCATCATCCAACATCCTATCTATGTTGTTGTCACTGAATGCAATCAAATCCTCACAGCAATGCTCCTTCTCCAAAATCTAGTAGAGAGTCTTCTTCTCTGGACAGTAGAGACAGTTACTCCAACAGAAGCAGGAGAAACTGTTTAATACCCTTGATTACAGAAGAAGCAGTAAATGAGCAGCTGTCCGAATACTTTTGTCCATATGGTGTGGTTAGTTTGTGGTAGTGGTAGTTTCGGGGGCTTTTACACGTCAATGTCTCTGCCAGGCTGAGTGGGTCCACCATCCAAAAATGTCTGGATGAGAGCAGCTCTATGGTTAGGAACTGACCCCTGATGAAGGTCCAGAGCGGTGCTGGGCGCTGGGGGCTGGAGTCCAGCACTGTCTCCCGGCTCTAACAGACCTGCTACACCTGGCAATGTACAGGTGAGCTGAATCAGGAGTGCTGAAACCGGAAAAGCCCAAAACTTCAGGAATCCGGCCCTCCAGAACCAGATTTACCCACCCCCTGGTCTAGAGATACCCAACACACACTGCGTTTAACTCAACGCCAGCAGTAATGTATCATGTTATGGCTTTCTGAGGTTTGATTGAAGCCGGACTGGACAGAAAAAACACCAGTTATGTAATTAGGGGCAATTATTTAACGTTCCTTACACACTGACGCTTTTCTCAGTATACTCTGAAATACATATTGTGATGTTGCCCAGCACTACCATCTCACAGTCACAGCTGTGCTGTGTGTGTAAGAATGGACCACCACCCACATAATAGCAGGTCAGAGGTGGTCTCGTGGTGGTCTCTTTCCACTGATCAGGACCTCTTAGCACCAAGGTCATTGTAAAAAGGTAAAGCGAGCATCGCCTTCAACACTCTCTCTAATATTTAGGATCATCCGAGTCCTGCAGAGTGCAGGGTGTTTCTGATAAAATGGCCAATGAGTGTCAAGGTAGATGTTTCTATTAAAGTGGCCACTCTATGTAGCTGAGGCATGTTAATGAATGGATCAGTGCGTGTGTGTGTGTGTGTGTGTGCGTGTGTTCCAGGCTGGATTGAGTCGTGACTGGCCTACAGTCGTTCTGCTGCCATATGGAACAGCGCTGGAGGAATGTGTGTGTGTGGGAACACTCCTGAGCTGCCGCCCTCCATCCTTCTGTTACACCATTTAAAATTCTCCTGCACCCTGACACTCGTGAGAGATCATTCAGAGCTGGTTTATACTGGCCTGGTGCTGGTGTGGTACTGCTTGGCCAGCATATCAGGGTTCAAAACGCAGCATATGCCGGTTTATACTGGTCTGGTCCTGGTCTGGTACTGGTGTGGTACCGGTGTGGCACTGGTTGGCCAGTATATCAGTGTTCAAAACGTATTGAACACTGGTTTGTACTGGTCTGGTACTGGTGTTGGCACTGGTTGGCCATCATAGCAGTGTGCAAAACACAGCATATGCCGGTTTATACTGGTCTGGTACTGGTGTGGTACCGGTGTGGCACTGGTTGGCCAGTATTTCAGTGTTCAAAACATAATGAACACTGGTTTCTACTGGTCTGGTACTGGTGTGGTGCTGGTGTGGTACTGGTCTGGTGCTGGTGTGGTACTGGTTGACCATCATACCAGTGTGCAAAACGCAGCATATGCCGGTTTATACTGGTCTGATCCTGGTCTGGTACTGGTGTGGTACCGGTGTGGCACTGGTTGGCCAGTATTTCAGTGTTCAAAACATAATGAACACTGGTTTCTACTGGTCTGGTACTGGTGTGGGACTGGTTGACCATCATATCAGTGTTCAAAATGTATTGAACACTGGTTTGTACTGGTTTGGTACTGGTCTTGTGCTGGTGTGGTACTGGTTGACCATCATACCAGTGTGCAAAACACAGCATATGCCAGTTTATACTGGTCTGGGGTTGATGTGCTGGTGGTCCAGCAAACTAGTGTTCAAAACATAATTACCACTGGTTTCTACTGGTTTGTACTGGTGTACTGGTTGACCAGTATATCAGTGTTTTTTACTGTTTAAGCTGGGAAATGTAAACTGTAATGTTTGACTGCAAGCCTTTCTGATTTGTGAAACTGTGTGTGTGTGTGTGTGTGTGTGTGTGTGTGTGGCTGCAGAGGCGCCTCATTGGAGACCACAAGTCATTTCATCTCGCTCTGCAGCAGATTTTATTAAACTGAAGTCTCATTCACACTCTGTCTCTTTTCTTTGTGTGTGTGTGTGTGTGTGTGTGTGTGTGTGTGTGTGTAGGCGACTCATCTCCTCTGAAGTGTGTAGGTCGTGCGACTAGGCTAACAATGGCAGCTGTCGGTGGAGTGTGAATCACTGAGTGTTGGTATTTATCTGCACCCTGTTCTCACACACCCACCTGTACACTTCTGAACACACACACACACACACACACACACACCGGATCAGAACAGAAGCGGGGAGCGGATCTGGAGCTGAATTGAGTCTGTGGGAAATGTCAGAACGCCCACTGCTAACATGTCTGGAGGACGAGAGCAGAACAGAGTCTGCAGAGAGATCCACAGTCCTGTTCATTCAGGATACTCAGGGTTCTGTTACTGCACTGATACCCCACCTCACACCACCAGTATAATCCAGTACACACTGTCAGGACAAAAGTATTGGGACACCTGCTCATTCACTGTCTCTTCTGAAATCAGGGCTATTAAAGAGCTGATCCTGCTTCTGTTGTAGTAACTGTCTCTACTGTTCAGAGAAGAAGACTTTCTACTAGATTCTGGAGGAGGAGCATTGCTGTGAGGATTTGATTGCATTCAGCGACAACAGTGTTAGTGAGGTCAGGATGTTGGATGATAATGATGATCAACACCCCACCTCATCACCCCACCTCATCTCAAAAGTACTGGATGGAGCTCCTCCACCATCATTCCAGAGAACACAGTTCTTCCACTGCTCCACAGCTCCTAAATGCCGGGGGGCTTTATACCCCTCTAGCCCACGCCTGGCATTTATATATTTAATTATTCCACATTGCTTCACTGTGGGTCAGTTTCCTGGACAAGGATTAAGCCCAGTGCAGGACTATGAGTTTGGACTACTGTAAGCTGCACCCATTGCTGACACAGATTGTCTGGTCCCTGTAGAGAAGAAGTACTGCCAATAGCATAGGACTCTCTTGAGCAGATTACCCTGAACATCCTCACAGCAATGCTCCTCCTCCAGAATCTAGTAGAAAGTCTTCTTCTCTGGACAGTAGAGACAGTTACTCCAACAGAAGCAGGATCAGCTCTTTTAATAAGCTTGATTTCAGAAGAAACAATGAATGAGCAGGTGTCCCAATACTTTTGTCAATATAGTGTAGATCTTAATGAGCCAGAGTTGAAGCTGTGATGCAAATAAAACAAAGACAGCACATCTTGGGTATTGAACCCACACACTTGTAATCAATATGAGCCACCACTACACCTCAGTACCGCTGTCTAAGTGTTGACTCCGTCATCAGGAGGTCACGAGTACAATCCCTAGTGATGCCACAGCCATCCGTCAGTGTCCCAGTAGTAGCAGAGAGCTGTCTTCTCTCTCTCTCTGGGTGGGTGGCATGGGCAGAATTAGCAGTTAGCGTTCTCCTTCGAAGCTAAGATCTGCAGTTCTGAGAGAACTAGGTGACAGTCTAACTCTAGTGTTTGTTAGCAATGTTAGCCTAGCATCTCCTGTTGTTAACTACAGAAGCACACGTCAGATATCGAACATGTCTGAGCTGATCGACTGAATCTGGGATATCTGAGAGATCAATCATGATGCTTTGATATTCTGCAGGACTGTTCCTTTAATACCACGATAGCTCAGAATCTGATGAAGATACAAGCCTGAAATTCATGAGGTCATTTCCCCAAAGTATCACATGACCGACGGATCACACCGACTTTCACTCCTCAGAATCGGCTGCCTGGTTGGAACTGTGTGTGTATCTCAGCGCACTCAGAGTTCTCAGTAATTGAATCTGCTGTTGGAGGACGGTCGGGCCGTTAAGAGCTGTGAGTCATGCAGGCCGCTGCTGAGAGTGATGTCATGCTTTTCGTGTTTTCATGCTCCAGTTCTGGCCGAACACATCAGCGTAGTGCTGCTGGCTGCATGACCTCACTGTCTGAAAAACTTATATATATGTAACATATATATATGTAATTGTCTAAACTTAGTAATAATAATATTATTCTTGCATGTATTGTTTGTAAGACATACTATATATATATATATAGTGTGTAATTGTCTATATGTAATATAGAGATACATATGCATATTATTCTTACACACATATTATTAAATATATATATATATATATGTATATGTATATATATATATATATATATATATATATATATATATATATGTATATGTATAATATGTATATTCACATGGGGCATATTATTATTACATGTAGATATATATATATATATATATATATATATATAGATAGATAGATATAGATATATACAGTGAGTCCAAGAAGTATTTGATCCCTTGCTGATTTTCTTTGTTTGCCCACTAATAAAGACACTATCCTTCTGCACTTTTAATGGTAGATATATTCTAACATGGAGAGACAGAATATCAAGACAAAAATCCAGAATATAATTTTAAAGAATATATTTTAATTAATTTGTATTTCAATGAGGAAAATAAGTATTTGATCCCTCTTGCCAAACACACTCAATACTTAGTGGCAAAGCCTTTGTTTGCAAGCACAGCGGTGAGACGTTTGTTGTAGTTAACCACAAGTTTAGCACACACACCAGGGGGAATTTTGGCCCACTCTTCTTTGCAGATCCTCTCTAAATCATGAAGGTTGGTGGGCTGTCGCTTGGCAACTCTGACCTTCAGCTCCCTCCATAGATTTTCGATCGGATTGAGGTCTGGCGACTGGCTGGGCCACTCCATGACCTTAATGTGATTTTTCTTGAGCCAATCCTTTGTTGCCTTTGCTGTATGTTTAGGGTCGTTATCATGTTGGAAGACCCAACCACGGCCCATTTTCAGATCCCTGGCAGAGGGGAGGAGGTTGTCCCTCAGGATTGTGCGGTACATGGCTCCATCCATCTTCCCAGTGATGCGGTGAAGTAGCCCTGTACCCTTGGCAGAGAAACACCCCCAAAACATTATGCTTCCACCTCCATGCTTGACGGTGGGCACAGTGTTCTTGGGGTCATAGGCAGCATTTTTCTTCCTCCACACATGGCGGGTGGAGTTGAGGCCAAAAAGTTCAATTTTGGTCTCGTCTGACCACAAAACCTTCTCCCAATAACTTGGTTCATCTTTCAAATGATCATTGGCATACTTGAGGCGCGCCTCCACATGTGCTCTCTTCAGCAGGGGTACCTTTCGGGCACTGCAGGATGTGAATCCATTGTTGCGCAAAGTGTTGCCAATTGTTTCCTTGCAAACTGTGGTCCCAGCTGCCTTCAGGTCATTTGCTAACTCCTGCCGAGTGGTTGCAGGACGATTTCTGACTGTTCTCAGCATCATTGCCACCCCACGAGGCGAAATCTTCTTTGGAGCACCGGGCCGAGGTCTGTTGATTGTCATGTTATACTCTTTAAACTTTCTGATAATTGCACCAATAGTTGTTACTTTCACATCCAACACCTTACTAATCTTTTTGTAGCCCATTCCAGCTTTGTGAAGGTCAACAATTCTGACTCTGAGGTCCTGTGACAGCTCTTTGGTTTTACCCATGTTGGAGACTTGAAATCTGTGTGATCTGTCTGATTCTGTGGACAGGTGTTTTTCACACAAGTGATTAGTGAGAACAGGTGGCTTCAGGTCAGGTAACAAGTTGATTGGGAGTGTCTAACTGGTCTGTAAAAGCCAGAACTGCTAATGAATACTAAGGGATCAAATACTTATTTCACTCCATGAAATACAAATCAATTAATATATATTCCTTAGATTTATTTTCTGGATTTTCTTTTTAATATTCTGTCTCTCCATGTAAGAATACATCTACCATTAAAAGTATAGAATGATCATGTCTTTATTAGTGGGCCAACGAAGAAAATCAGCAAGGGATCAAATACTTCTTGGACTCACTGTATATATAACACATATGGTGCATATTATTACAATTAGATATGTATCTAATTGTAATATATAAAACATAATGGGGACAGTGGTGGCTCAGCGATTAGAGCTTCAGGCTATTGATGACAGGGCTGTGGGTTTGATACCCGGCCTCTGGTGTGTATGTGTGTTCACTGATGGGTTAAAGGTGGAAACCAAATTCCATCTGTGTCCAACACTAATGGTAAATATGGTTTTCTTGACATATGGACCATCCTGTTAATACATATATCATACATATGGGGGTATATTATTATTACACAGAGACACACACACACACATCCGGGCTATACATATACTACATAATACATATATTATATATTATATTACATGTCATTATATGTAATATAATATTATTATATTACATATTACCTATATTATATATTATATTGAATACAATACATATGGGGCACAGCTCTCATCACAGTTGATGTCAAATGACAGCATCTACCATCAGAAAGAGACCGGAGGTCTTGGGAGGTGAACCCTTACTGTCAAAAAAACACCAGAGTAAGACTACAGACTCATCACTGTTCCAGAAGTCCTGGTCTCCACTAAGTGTTCCAGGGAGAACTTTAGTCTTACACACCTGCCATGAACATCTAACATGTGTCTCTCTTAAACTGTAATAGAAATGGAGGTGTACTACAATAGATGAATTATGCGTATATGTTTACTACATATGTGTTTACATGTATCTACAGAGCAGTTAATAATATAAATGCTCCATATATTACACACATATCTGATCCCTGTATAAATGTATACAATAAACAGTGATCCGCCAGGGCATTAGAAGATCCCCCTTGTGCTGCCACAACAGCGCTGACGCGTTGAGGCATGGACTGACTCTACAAGACCTCTGAAGGTGTCCTGCTGTGGTGTCCAGCACCAAGACTAACGTTAGCAGCAGATCCTGCAAGTCCTGTAAGTTGTGAGGTGGGCGGGGCCTCTACCACTACATATCAGAACCACCCCACAAGACCTGCCTGATGTTCTGGAGATGTTCTGACCCAGTCATTATCTAGAACATCACAGTCTGGTTCTTGTCAAAGTGTCTCAGATTCTTACGCTTGTCCATTTTTCCAGCTTCATCACCTTCATCACCTTCAAGACCTTCAAGATCTGACTGTTCACTCGCACTCCTAAGAGGAGCCACTGTAGATGAAAATAAGCAACGTTTGTTTTTCACTTCAGCTCTCAGTGGTGCTAATATTATGGATGATCATTGTATTTCTGTCTATATGGCCACATATCAGATTTCCATATTGGTAATAATGAGTGCAGGCACAATCCCTGCTGGTTCCTGCTAGCTCTGCTGCGCTGTTAGCCATGTTAGCGTGTCTGAGTGAGGCCCTGTTCTCGGCTGAGTAGCCTGTAATGCTCCACAGCTCTGCACTGCTTTTACCAAGTGCATTTTAAACAGGGAGCCGGGTGGTGTGCTGGAGGAGGTGTGTGTGATGTGTGCAGGGTGATGTGATGTGATAGGTGTGGTGTTCCAGACGCTGCATCACAGCGGGCTCATCTGATTGGCTGGCAGTGACATCACTGGTTCTCGTTGCTTGTGATGATGAGGCTTTCCTTGCAGCCGCTTTTGTTTCCCTCTCTCTCTCTCTCTCTCTTCCTCCCCCACTCGTCCTCTCCTGCACTAGGTCATACCTCTGGCCCTGTGTGTTTCTCTGCAGCCTCGCTCTCAGCTCTGGAACCTCCTCCATCCCTCTGCTTCTCTCCCCCTTTATCTGTTGGTCGTGACTCGTCCTGCTGCTCAAGGCCACCTCCTTCACCATGTATGTGTGTGTGTGTGTGTGTGTGTGTGTGTGTGTGTGTGTGTGTGTGTGTGTTAGTGTGCATGTGTGTGTGTGTGTGTGTGTGGGAGGCCTCAGTGGGTGGGTGTGAGTGTGTGTGTGCACGACTCTGCACCTAGCAGACAGCTGGATGACATCATCCGCAGAGTGTGAGGAGAATAGCAGATGAGGACACAGTGTGTGTACATCTCTGTGTGTATTTAGCACTGTGTGGGGACACAATGCTGATGACATGGTAAATGTATTACATCGGGCATTCTCTCATTAAAAATAAGTACTTACATATATATAGTTACATATAATACAGATGTATTAGTATTTTATATATATAGATATATATAGATATGTATACTGTGTATATACTGTATATAAGACATATGGAATATAATATTACATAAAGATACTTTAATATGCATACTTACATATATACAAAAACATGTGCAGCATATGTATGACATCATGTCCTGATACTGTATTAAAACTAGTGTGTGTGTGTGTGTGTGTAGCTCTCCCCTGCTCCCTCCTCCTCCTCTGGTAAACACATCCAGTGCTGCACCCTTTAAAATATTCAGATATTCAGGCCCTTAAAGAACTCGCCATGCGTCGGCTGTGCTCTGCATTGTGTGGATGTGCTGCTCAGCACGCTGCAGATGCTCTAATGAAGTGTCTATTCACATGCAGATCATCCTGAGTGCTCTATTTATAAAGAGCTGGGAAAGAGGCTGGACCTGGGTCTCTGTGTGGATCTGAAACAGGGTTTTTCCGTGGCGGCTGATGGCTGACGGCTAATTCAGCTCTGTGTTTGATGTGCGGTCAGCAGGTGTGTTCTGACGGGGTTATGTTGCTCTGGTGAAGCGAGGTACACTCTGTTCTGTTCTCCTGATTAGCTCACACTGGTCCCAGCGCACCACAGGGAAGCTCGTCCAATGTACCTGGGAGATCCGTGGGCTGGGCCGAGCTGAGCTCACACTGTCTGCAGTGAATACTGACAAAGGCCCGCTGATATGTGAAGACAGATTTGCTGCATAGAAAGCATTATTAGAATGCCCTTTTAGATCCATAAACCTTAATTGACCTGTTGGGTTTGTAAAATGTGCACTGATACAAATACATAGTGTTAATATATATTCATATACATAATCATGTTTAGTTAATCTTTCATAATATTTTTTATCTTATTATTACCAGATGAAAGCTACTGTACGTTTTCTGTACAAGATGCACTCAGAATGTGTTGCATGTGCATGTGTACAGTGATGAGCTTCATTATTGTAAAATATAGTTCAGTAGTATATATATATGTATATAGTTTGTGATTATTGATATTATTTTATTGATAGACATTTATCATGGATCAATCATAGATTTGAAGATATTTACCAAGTTCATCACTATATATATATATATATATATATATATATATATATATATATATATATATATAAATATAGTTTGTTTGCAATTGATATACATATATACATAGCTAGCTAACACCATACTCACATAACTAGCTGAAATCATGAATACATAGTCATTTTGATAGCACCATAGGTACCTAGTTAGCCACCAAATATCATAAATAAATGGTTATCTGGCTATTATCATACATGCATATTTAATGTAGATAGCTTTCTGGACTCACAGATATAATTAACTAGCTAATATCATTGAAGTATAGTTAACTAACATTAGTATAACTACTGACATATTTGTTTACCTAGTTATTGTGGTAGATATACAGTAAGCTAGCTGGTATCACACATATATAGTTATCCATACAGTGTCATAGGAATAGTGGTAGCTTGTTAAAGTCATAGATACAGTTGGCATAAAAATTACACCGTTAGCTATTGTCCCAATTGGGTACTACGCACTAAGACTGTATATAGTATATATACATATTAAAAATAAATAAATATTTGCACTATACAGTAATATTAATACGGCGGGTTTCACTAAATATTAACACACTAACTTGTTTTGTATGATGAGGAAGTGATGAAGCGTTGCTATGCCAACATATATTACTTTAAGTTCTCCTGCTGCCGTCGTTGCTGCATTTTCATCGTTATCTGCCATTTTTCTTCTAGACATAAGTAGCTCCTCCTTTTCTGATTCACACTGCATTGTGGGTTAATAGCGTCCATTATTACCACACACCAAAACGATCTGTTCTAAGTTTGCATCTGGATATTTGAGTACACTCTACTCTGCCTCTTTACTCTGCGCTACATGCTGCACACTGGTTAGTATTAGTAATTAGTCCGGAGTTGGGCCGCAGCCTGGGACTGTTCATTCATGGCAGCGAGTGCAGAGATGAGGCCCAGAGTAGAACCTGCATTCTGAGCAGTAAATGAATTTTCACTCTGGGATGTAAATGTGAAGAAGGCCGTTCGTGGAGTTGGCAGGTGACCACATGAACAGATGGGCCGCAGACAGTCTGTTGAAATGCAGTGATACACACTCATCGGGCCGATACGCTCTCATCCGTCTCCTTCAGCATTTTTAGATCTGACATTTCAGACGCTGCCTGAGCCGGACTGAGCCGGTTCTGCAGGGGACTGGGCTCGGAGCTCTGTGAATGAATCACGTTAAATAAAGCTCTGAACTTTTCAGATAACTGAAGTTATGAGGAGGAGGCGGTGCAGCGTCTTCTTCAAACACTACAAGACGAGCGCAGGGTTCGCTGCTCGGATCTGCCTATTACACTACTGCACTACCACAGCTTAGGACATCCCCAGGCCTTTTATTATTCAGTAACTACAGAGCAAACCAGCTGACATTAAGAGTTAAAGTATCTGTATTCAGCATTATTTACTGCCTCATAACAACACTGCAGGTATTTATAGAGATGGTCTTGCAAGAAATAAAAGGGAAAAGACTGTAGAATCCAAATACTGTATAATTAATAACACAGGAGCTGCAGAAGTGCAGCTCAGTAATGTAATATTGTAACTATTGATTAAATTATTCAATTATACTAATATATTACTGTTGTACTAATTACTGTGTAAACATCGAGGCGTGCACACAGCAGTGTTCTACACTTCTGAATAGCTCTAATATAAGAACCGTTCTAACCGTTCTCACCGTTTTACAACAGTTCCAGGCTTAGAACAGTTCTAGCATGCGGACAGTGCTAGTGCTTACACAGTTATAACTTGTTTTAAATCTTCATGGCTTGTTTTAGAACAGTTCTAGCCTTAGAACGTATCCAGTTTTAGACCAGTTCTAGCCCTGGAACAGTTCTAGCCTTAGAACATATCCAGTTTTAGGCCAGATCTAGTCCTGGAACAGTTCTAGCCTCATAATAATTGCAGTTGGAGAACAGCTCTAGTTTTAAACCAGTTGCAGGTTTTAACTGTTCTGGTTTTAGAACAGATACAGTTCTATATTAGTTTTATATTATAAATCTTCAGAGCAGTTACCGTTTTAGAACTGTTCTAGTCTTAGATCAGTTCCAGTTTCAGAATCAGGCTGCAGTTCTAGACTTAAGAGACATTTCTAGTTTAAGACCAGTTCTAGCCCTAAAACAGTCTCAGAATGGTTGTAGAACAGTTCTAGTTTTAAACCAGTTGCAGGTTTTAGACCAGTTCTAGGTTTAGAACATGAGGACATGAAAAAGCTGTTAAATGCATAAATAAAATGTAAAGTAAACAGTTACTGTCTATTAAGAGTGCAGCTTTGTGTACGCAGTGTGTGTGTGTGTGTGTGTGTGTGTGTGTGTGTGTGTGTGTGTGTGTGCGTGTGTACTGTATATTATGGCCTGCAATACAAACTGTCTGTAGTTGTCTCCAAATGTGCTTACATTGGTCTTTCTTTGATTATTTTATCTTTATCTGACTGATCGCACCACAGACCAACACCCTAAAATCACCATTAGAACCCAATAAAGAACCCAGTGAAGCTGGTGTTCCTGCACTGCTCTGTAAATACGTCTCTCTCAGCTTTACAGACAGATCTCTGCACACTCGGCCAACAGAGGGTTAACCCTCCTCCCCCTCCACCCCCATCTGCACCCTGAAGGGCCCCCACCCATCAGCAGCCCCACATCCCTCTCCACCAATCAGAGCGCAGGAAGGTGATGTCATGCAGTAGAGCAACAGAGCTGGTGCTGATGCTGCGCGGCTCTCCACCACCAAACAGCAGCACTCGCAGAGGAGAGGACACATCAGAGGAACACTCACACACTTACACACACACACACCGCAGCAGCCTGCTGGAGGTAAGAAACATACACTTTAATACATAATATTACTGTTATATACAGATATCTGCATTAATATCCTGCATGCACTGTTATTATTTATATTTGTATTTTTGCCTGCATGAAGTAGCTGTTTATTCTGGTTCTGTTTGATTCTGTTTGATTTGGTTCTACTCTTAAATCAGCGCACAGAGCTGCAGAACCGTCCCCCTGTCCTCTCAGAGTGGACAGAGTGGTGCAGGCTGAGTTTCTGCTGCAGTTCTGAGTTTGTGCTTCATTAAACTCCTCGGGTTTGAGGTGCGTGTGCACCCAGCCTGAGCATGCAGGAGTTTCCAGTTTAGAGGAAAAAAACAGTTAAACCCAGTTTAGACTGAGGGAGTGTTTAGTGTGCTGAGAGTGAGAGGAGTGAAGCAGTGCATTTCCAGAGCAGATCTGCAGGTCTGAGGGGAAATGAGTGGTTTAGTGTGTGTATGTGTGTATGTGCATGAGAGTGTGTGATGTAATAGAGGTGATAAAAGTGCAGGAAACAGAATAAAACAACAATACAGTGTTTATTATATATGCTGTGTGTGTGTGTGTGTGTGTGTGTGTGTGTCTGTGTGCACATTAACGTGTGTTTAGATAAACAGTGTGTGTTTGTTACTGATGTGCTGAAATATTATTATTATTATTATTATTATTATTATTATTGCTGTATTTATTTCTATCTGTTGCACACACACACACACACACACACACACACACACACATACACACAGCATAAATAATCAAATCCTACCTGCAATGTTTCTGCTAACTGTGTGTGTGTGGGGGGGGGGGGTGCTGTGTGTGTGGTGAGATCAGTCGTGAATGTGGGTATAATGAGTGGAGGCACAGAGAGAGAGAGAGAGAGAGAGAGAGAGAGAGAGAGAGACAGAGAGAGAGAGGGTGAGTCAGTGATGTAATGATAATGTGGTGGATGATTACACATCAAAGAGCGCAGATTTATTGTATTTCTCTTAATTCTTGCTTTGATAATGACTTTACTGAGGTTTGGTGGTTGGTGCGTGTGTGTGTGTGTGTGTGTATGTGTCTGTATCTGACTCACACTCAGTAACTGTAGGTGTCTATGAGTGTGTGTTAATGCATACTGTAACTGATGCTTTATGTGTATTACAGTAAACCTGCTGCGGCCTGCAGTGTGTGTGTGGGTGTGTGTGTGTGTGTGTGTGTGTGTGTGTGTGTCTGTATAAGCTGAAGTTAACTGTTAGAAGGATTTTACCTGTTAAAAACATCACTGACCGGGTCATCACTGCACCATGGTTACTGATGACATCATCTTCTCTTTTATCCCTCAGGATCAGTGAAGACTGACACACCTAACCCTGCAGACCAGAAAACACACAACACACCAACATGACTCTAGCAGGTGAGTATGTGTGTGTGTATGTATGTGTGTGCATGCGTGTGTGTGTGTGTGTGTGTGTGGTCATTTGTAGATATGTCTAATGAAAACAGAGCACATGGCGTCATTCGGCTAAAAACAGCTCTGGCCTTTTTCTGTCCTCCTGCAGCTTACAGAGAGAAGATGAGAGAGCTCCCCCTGGTGTCCCTCTTCTGCTCCTGCATCCTACCAGAGCCCAAAGAGAAACCCACCAAACACACACCACAAGGTACCGTTCATTTCCACCACTCCCACTGGGCCACTTTATTAGAAACACATACCTTGTGCTTCCAGTCACTGGCCACTTTATTAGAAACACATACCTTGTGCTTCCAGTCACTGGCCATTTTATTAAAATTGCCTGGACCTACAGTCTCTAACTACACCAGCAAGGTAGAGCTGAAAGAGAGGGGTTTCTGATAAAGTGGCCATGTAGTCTATACTGCTTACAATGCTGTAAAATGTGCAACTTTATTAACCTATAATTATGTGTTCTGCTCATCTGTGCAGGTGTGGTGGACCTGAACCTGTGCATTATTAAAGATATGGAGGTGATCGAGCTCAATAAGCGCACATCCGGCCAGGCCTTCGAGGTCATCCTTAGACCTCCGTCTTTTGATGGCCAGCGCGAGTTCCACCCTACCATTCCCCCTCGCCGGGACCCCTCGCTGGAGGAGATCCAGAAGAAGCTGGACGCAGCTGAAGAACGGAGAAAGGTGAGACAGGAGACTCTAGCAGTAAAGTCTTTCATTACACACATACTTTATGTGTCCAAATGTTTGTGGACACCCCTGCTAATGAAAGCATTTAGCTACTTTAGGTTACACCCATTGTTGACACAGATGTGCAAATGCACACACAGCTTGTCTAGTCCCTGTAGAAGAAGAAGTACTGCCAATAGAATAGGACTCTCTGGAGCAGATCATCAACATCATGACCCTATTGGCTCCATGCTGCCTAATAATGCCAGGCGTGGGCTAGAGGGGTATAATAAAGCCCCCCAGCATTGAGGAGCTGTGGAGCAGTGGAGGGACTGTGTTCTCTGGAATGATGGTGGAGGAGCTCCATCCAGTACTTTAGGGATGGGATGAGTTGGGTAGTTGAGGATGATGAGGTGGGGTGGTGATCATCATCATCCAACATCCTGATCTCACTAAATCCTCACAGCAGTGCCAGACATGTTTATATGTTCAAATATAACCAGAAACCACATTAGAAAGATCTGGGTAGAATGGAGGAGGTGCTTAACAAGAGTCAGCCAGAGTCCTCACACCCCAGAGATGTTTGTGTGCTGTAGCTAATTGCTCTGCTCTGTGAACAGGGCCAGGAAGCAGAGCTGCTGAAGCATCTGGCTGAGAAGAGGGAGCACGAGCGGGAGGTGGCTCAGAAAGCCATAGACGAGCAAAACAACTTCATCAAGATGGCCAAAGAGAAGCTGGAGCAGAGGATGGAGATCAACAAGGAGAACAGGGAAGCTCACATCGCCGCCATGCTCGAACGTCTACAGGAGAAGGTGAGTCCTAGTTCCTCTAATTCTTTTCACAATTAACATAAAGAACAGCAAATTCATCTGTGTACAAACTGCAGTGTTAGATGTTAGAGTCAGATTGAGCATCATTAGTGGTTTTGGAGGACCTCACCTAGGGTTGCCACCCCCGTTGCCGTCCCGTAAAAAACAGAATGGTCTTTTATTTGGCTCTTCAGTGTTGCGTCCCATACTGAACCAATTTTGTTCCATATTTCCATAAATATTTCCAGTACAGACGTGAGAGGGAAGAGGCTCATCCTTGGCTGGACAGCGTCAGTGGAGATGATTACAAGGCAAATTGTAAAATTTTAGTAGATTATTGAGGTTTGATTGATTTTTTTAGTTGAGTTGAATGAATGATCATTTGTTTAATATTCAGTAGTATTAGCCAATATAAATATTATATATAGCCATTTAAAGAACAAATCATACTAATGGAATAATAGTTAATAAATACATTTATTTGTTAAGAAAAAACATTTATTCTTTAATATATATACATTTTCTAGATTCAAAATGTTTGTAGTCGGGCCTGTGGTGGTCATGGCCCAGAAGAGCCGTCTCTTATTTTCATTTCGGAAAGGTGCTGACCCTACTGGGAGTGGATGCTGATATTGACATTGACTTTGGAGTTCATGCTGGTCTCTGCTGCTTTATTAGCAGGGTGAGGTTGGGGTCACCACCTTTCCGAAATGAAAATAAGAGATGCCCACCACGGCTCTTCTGGGCCATGACCACCACAGGCCCGACTACAAACATTTTGAATATAGGAAATGTATATATATTATATTATTATTATATTATATCATTTATATTATTCTATCTATTATATAACTCTTATTCCATTAGTATGATTTGTTCTTTAAATGGCCATATATAATATTTATATTGGCTAATACTACTGAATATTAAACAAATGATCATTCATTCCACTTTAAAACTCAACATTCTAAAAAATCAATCAAACCTCAATAGTCTACTAAAACAAATAAGCTTGGTCCATTTTACAACCTGCCTTGTAATCATCTCCACTGACGCTGTCCAGTTAAGGAGCCAACATGTTGCGTCCAGCCAAGTATGCAACATTGAAGAGTCAAATAAAGGACCATTCTGTGTTTTACGGGACGGGTGGGAACCCTAGCATGCAGCGTTATATCTTATATCATATCTACATGTCAAGGTTTTTCACTTTTTAACATAATGTGAGAGTATTCTGGTGGTCCACGCTGTTTATGTTTAGCAGGACAGGAGTCTCAAATGGCCCGTACTGTTAATTATGAACAATATTCAAATAGTCAAATAGTGATGTGAATTTGATTGTATTGATTATGTATTGGTTTGTATTGATTTGGCGGAGCGGTTTGTGTAATAAAGGAAGTGGGCTGATCTATTTTGTGTTTCTCTCTGTCTGTGTGTTGCAGGACAAGCATGCTGAGGAGGTGAGGAAAAATAAGGAGCAGATGGAGCTGGACTGGCAGTAGAGAGGCACAGGACAGAGCTTGTATTGTCGTTAAATTACATGGAGAACATGCCACCAAATCAGACCCCCGGGTTCTCTGATCTGATGTAAAAATGGCAAACAGTGCCTGTGGAAGAGGAAGTGCGGCCCTGCGGCCTTCGCTTCGGCCAGCCCTCCATAGTGAACTTCTCTTGTGATTCGGACGTAAACTCTCTTTGGCTTCACTCTGACATTTTTTCGGCTCCAAAAGACACTAATTTAATGGAAAAAGGAAAAGTCCCTTTTTATTCGCTACGTTTAGCACATTTCTGAAGCGTAGCCGTTTAGCCGTTAGTTACTCTCATTAATCCCCACTCGTAGCTTTCCGCCGCGAGCCGCTTTGCATGTTTTTGCTTTGTGGGTTTTTGTGACGGAGAGGCAAACGAAGCTGGACTGGACTCGATGTGGCGTGTACTCGTGACTTGTGAAGACTAGATGTTCGTGTACACCTGTTTGTGTATTGATCTGATGGGTGCTGTGTGCTTTTATTGTGTATCTGTTTTGTTTTCGCCGCTTTGCTGCTTCAGACAATGTAAAACATTTACTGGACGTGATCTTAAAGGAACATTTCAGTCTTTTTAAACTTTGGCTCTATCCCTAATGTCTATAGTGTAGAGTTTGTTACCACAGAACATAATTTCAACACGTTTCCCTGAACTTATAAAAGAGCAGAAAACTTTCTCGCACTGAAGTTGCTTATAATAGAAGTCAATGGGCAGATGCTGAATTCCACGAGTCAATGTTTGAAATACGTGACAATTTGAGGTGAAATTAAAATCCGAAATAATTGTTCATCAGTGCTGTTAGGATGTTTACAGCACTGGAATGACATTAATTAATGAAATTAAAGCAGGTGTGGTTACTTTCTGGGTCTCAGTTCTAAAAGAACGGATGTACCCAGGTTTAACTTCATTTACACACCTTTGATTAAACAAGTTTTAAAATATTCTACAAAAATGCATGTCTTACATAACCATTTCAGCGACTGCCCAATGACTTCTTATATAAGTCAACTGTTCTTTGCTAAATATTGTCATAAATTAGAAGTACATTAAAATAACAGTCAGTGGTAACCGATCGTACACTACAGGCTTAACGAACAGAGGCCGAGTTGAAAAGCAACAGAGTGTCCCTTTAACATATTCTTACTATTATTAGGTCTTCAGTGTGCTGTTTATTATAAAAGCTTGTTTTAACGTCTGCATGATCAACTATAATCGATAAACTGTGTGGAAATCCTTGCTGTGTGTGGACGTGTGTTTTCTGCCCCTGGTCCTAATCTCCGTGTGTCTCTGGCCTTTTTATGTTCCAGGTGCCTTGAGGTGCTCTCCATACACACGCTGAACCTTTGGGAGACCGTTCATCCAAAGGACTGACTATAAGAGCTGAGAGCTAATTAGCTTCGAACACATGAGATTACGATACAGAAACGACGTCGTGATGTTGTGCTATCATTGTGAATGGCTGTTGTCTGGCCATTTTTACCAGACGAGAAAAAGGGACTGACTGGTCAGCCAGAAAAGCCTGTTGCTGAAGCATCATTGACTTTTAATCAGAGGAGCCAACAGTGCCAAATCTGAGTGTATTTGAGTGTGTAAGAGTGTGTATGAGTGTGTATGAGTGTGTATAAGGGAGTGTGAGTGAGTGTTAGGGTCATGACCGATATGGAGAGTGGCTGAGACTGATTTTAGGGGCTAAAAATCTGCTGATTACCAATAATATTGTTTATAAACTTCAATAATATAAATATTGTCTTATTTTTCTTATTTTTGTCCAAACATTGTTCTCATGGTAATGCTTTCAGGGTTGCCAACTGAGATTTTAAGGTGTCTGGAGTGAGACGGGAGTGAGATTTTAAGGTGGCTGGAGTGAGATTTTAAGGTGGCTGGAGTGAGATGTTCCTGATAGCTGGAGTGAGATTGGAGTGAGATGTTCCTGATAGCTGGAGTGAGATTGGAGTGAGATGTTCCTGATAGCTGGAGTGAGATTTTAAGATAGCTGGAGTGAGATTTTAAGGTGGCTGGAGTGAGATGTTCCTGATAGCTGGAGTGAGACTGGAGTGAGATGTTCCTGATAGCTGGAGTGAGACTGCGAACCCTAACCCTAACCCTAACCTAACTTGTATTTGGTCCAGGAGTGCGATGTTCCTGACAGCTGGAGTGAGACTGGAGTGAGATGTTCCTGATAGCTGGAGTGAGACTGGAGTGAGATGTTCCTGATAGCTGGAGTGAGACTGGAGTGAGATGTTCCTGATAGCTGGAGTAAGACTGGAGTGAGATGTTCCTGATAGCTGGAGTGACACTGGAGTGAGATGTTCCTGATAGCTGGAGTGACACTGGAGTGAGATGTTCCTGATAGCTGGAGTGAGACTGGATTAGTGATTGGCCTGTAGACCCGCGGTTCTCTAAGCAGTTAAGCCAACACACCTGAACCAGAACATCCTCCTCACTGAATGGGATGCAGTCCCAGTGGGTCACAGAGAGAGGGACAGGCCCAACAGAAGGTCAGCAGCATCGGAGTGAGAGAGACCCTGATGCTCCAGCTACTCCTCACTTCCCCTCCACTCCCGACACAGTGACAGTTGGCAACCCTGATGATATTTTAACCATGTTGGTGTTGTATGTTCTGTCATATAGCCTAGTCAAACAGAGGCGGGACAACTGTGTATGGTCTCGCCCTGGTGTCGGGAGGTTGCAGGTTCAAATCCCGACGCAAAAAGTAACCACAGTTTTTCGCCAGCACTGATAAAACCGTGTGTCGTCAATATCAGTACGATCATCTGCCTATAGATCTCTCAGTCAGTCTTAGCGTGTGTGAGTGTGTGTGTGTGTGTGTGTGTGTGTGTGTGTGTGTTTTGGTGAAGCTTGTACTTTTTCACGTGGTGTGTGTGTGTGTGTGTGTGTGTGTCACCCATAAGCGCAGGCTACTCTCACTGCTGTTGCGGGTTTATTGTACTGAACTCTCCTGTTGCTGTAATCCAGTCCGACGCCTTCGGGATCAGCTGGGTTCTGATCTGGCTGCTCAGTTCTGGACAGAAATGTAATTTATTTTAGATGCATTAAAGAACTGCTGAGAGGAACCGGCGTTCTCGCCATCATTAACCCAACACAACAGAACCCTCACTTCCTCTGTTCTACATCATCTGATAGCCTTTCACCACTTCCTGTGACATCACAAACGCCATCTAAGGCACTCAGAGGCCTAGATCTACTTAAAAGTGTGCCACCATCCGAATGTTACACAACCTTAAAAATAAGGTTACCCAAGGGTTCTAATGTCCTTATGTTACACAACTTTTAAAATGGGGTTCTCCAAGGGATGTATTTAAAGGTGTGCCACCATCCTAATGTTACACAACCTTATAAATGGGGTTCTTCAAGGGTTCTCTGTTAAAGGTTGCCACATCCTTTAAAAAGCTTCGTAAAGTGTTCCTTATTAAAGTTAATGGTTCTTCCTTAAACAAAATAGGTTCTGAAAGGGTTCTTTAGTTAAGGCAATGTTTTAAGAACGATTACAACTTAAACAGGCACCTGAATGCTCAAATGGTTCTTCATTGAGAGGGGAAACACCTAGTGTATGGTTCCACTGACTTCAAAATGGCACTAAAAATGGTTCCACTTTTTTTCAGAATTATATAGAACCTTTTGTCATTCAGCTGTGGCTGAACCTTCCATTGGTGTAGAACTTCAAACCTCAAACATTTACGAGTTCTTTACATTTAAATGGTTCTTCACACACACCTGTTCTGTGATTACATCATCATTAATATGCAGTTATTGGAAGATTCCTTGGCAAGAGTAATGGTTCTATATAGAACCATAAGAGCTCAAACAACCATTTCAATGCTAAAATGGTTCTCTGCCTGGTTAAAGTGTTCTTCTTATTGATAGACTTAGATAACCTCTTGTCTATGGTTCTTTAAAGAACCTTGTAAACTGGTTCCACTGTTGCTCTAAGTCAGAAGACCTGAGTTTCAGTCCTCTATAGAACCCTTTCTGCCACAAGTCAGGAACCACTGGTAGTTTTGTAGAGTTTGGAAGGAGACACACCCATTACGTTTACATTTATGGCATTTAGCTGACGCTCTTATCCAGAGCGACTTACATGGTTACTGGTATTACAGAGGAGGGCCAATGGAGTGTTAGGAGTCTTGCCCAAGGACTCTTATTGGTGTAGCGCAGCACAGTCACCCAGACCGGGAATCGAACCCCAGCCTCCCACATGGTGTGGCAGCTCAGTGGCAGGTAGTGGTGTTATCTGTTGCGCCACACCAACCACTTAACCACCCATCCTTTCAAAGGTTTATCAGGGAACCAAAAACGGTTCTTCTGTGACATGGAGCCACATCTTCACTCACATCAGTCAGCTTCATACACAGACGAGGGATCCGTATTTAATATGCCAACAGTTCTTTAATTTATCAGATTAAATTAATTAACTTACAAATAATCAAAATCAAACTTAATAAATAACATCTTTAAAAAAATCTTAAGAAATCTAGAAAACCTTGATCCCGTCTCGGACTCATGCTGAACCAGACTCTTAATAAATAACACTCTCCTACAGACGGCGCTGGATGATGATGAATAAATAACAGAAGAGTCACTAGTGAAGATCTACAGATGTAGAAGCAGCTGGATTTGAGCAGACCTTCAGCTTCTGCTGCTCAGACGCTCTGGACGTACGGCCGGACGCAAGTGCAGCCCACTGAGATGGTCTTATACTCCAGTCTGAAGTGGAAGTTCTTCTCGTCCACTTTGACCCTCCTGAGCACCAGGATCTGTTTCAGGATGGGTTTGGATTCAACATCCAGGATCTCCTCTCCGTTCATGTTCAGACAGCCGGTCAGCAGACACCTGGCGCTCGTGATGACGGGGGGGTAGAGGTCGGGATCCTCAGTGTGTCTGCAGAGAGAGGGAGTATTACTAATATTAGCATAAAAATAATGAACATTAGTATTATTATTATTATTCTTATTATTATTACTGAACATAAGTGTTTAAACTTAAAGCCTTAAACCAGCATCTTAGTACAATTTCATATTAAAAAGTTGGTTCTCCAAGGGTTCTTTTGTAGAACCATGATGGCTTAAATGGTTCTTTATCTCATTAAATGAAAAAAAAACAAAAAACATGTAGCCGTATATATAGCCGTTTATTTATATATATATATATATATATATATATATATATATATATATATATATATATATATATATATATAAATGGTTCCACTATTGTTATCAAGCAAAGAACCCCTTTGTGAAACTACCTAGAACCTTTGTTTTTAGTAGTACTATTACTTATTAATTGCAATACTATTAAATGCCATTAGTAATTAGCTACTAATAAGTACTACTTTTGTTTTATTAATGATTTACATTTATTTATTTATTAGTTTCCTATTTTTTATGTAGCCCTGAAAAAAAGCTTCTGTGGAGGTTGTCATGGTTCTATATAAGATGACATTCATAACACATGTTTTTAAGGTTGTATTTATGTTTAATTATTATTATTTAATTATTAACATCGCTGTTACAGTGAGTCAATTATAATATAATATTATAATCAATTCTAATAATATTCAGTGACATATTCACCAAAAAACAGTAAATTATAAACATGAAAATGAAAAATTCTACATTCTAAAGTGAGTTTAATCTAAATTTAAGTCTAAAAACCACTAAAATCATCAAATAAATTGTTGTTGATGTTTAAAACGTCGTTCATTCACTGCATCGTTTTGTTGAATGGTTGCAGAACGATTGTGATTTACAGACTCACAGTCCTTATCTTTAGAGGTCAGACAGCTGAGAGCTGGAGTTTCAGTCACTGGTCAGGATATCCGGTTAAAATTGCAAGTCTACACACACACACACGTCTCTACACACATCTCCACTAGTCACTATGTGTTCTCTGTGTGGTGTTTCCAGTGTCCAATGGTGGAAAATGGAATTCAGGGCTAGAAAGATTAAATCCGCTCCAGGATTTTGTTCCTACTGCATGGGCAGCTCTGATTTGGACTTGCTAGACCTGAATTTTGCTTCATACTAAGTTATTTAGGTGTTTTTATGAGTTATTATTAGTGCAGTGTAGTGGCTAACAACACCACATTCTCCCTGGCAGACTGGGGTTCAATTCCCTGGCTGGACAAGCACACCACTCTCCACCAATGAGAAGAGTTCTACTCTACATTCTACTGGACTTCATAGGGTTTTGCTGGATCTCCCCAACACTGACTGATCTCTGACCGTGTCTATGCAGTGATTTAACACTGACCACGACAATGATGATGATGATGGTGGTGGTGAAGGTGGTGGCACTTACATGTACTCCCATGGAGAGATGGAGTCGTTGTTGATTGGTCGGATGGAGGTGGACGAGGCCTTAATCTGCGGATCTAGAACCAGACAGTGTGAAGGTTCTTTATGGTGACCGCCGTTTTTCACTTTCGAAGGGGCCCCCTGGACCCCCAGTGTGGTCAGACCGATCACACACACCACCTGCATAAACACACACACATACACACTTAAGAACCTTTTTTATGTAGGTGAAAGAACCTCCACATGATGCCAAGATTTCGACTGTTATAGCTTTCTCCAAGAACACTTCTAGAAGCTCTATACCAGTTAAAGGTTCTTTTCTAGAACGTCTGTAGAATAATGTAAAGGTTCTATACCATTAAACATTTTTAGGAGAAAACAAATCTAGAACAATTAGAATGACATAAAGTTAACGGATTTTTCCAAGAATACTTCTAGAACCATGTCCAGGCTCTATTCCAGTTAAAGGTTCTCTTCTAGAACGTCTATAAAATAATAGCAATAAAACATTTTTAAGAAAAGAAAAAATGGTGTAAAGGTTTTATACAAGTTAAAGGATTTATCCAAGAACATGTCTAGAACAAGGTAAAGGTTTCTGAGGTTTTTCCTGGAACATTTATAGACCCATGTGAAGTTTGTATACCAGGTAAAGTTTCTTTTCTAGAACGTCTTCTAGAACAATGTAAAGGTTCTTTACTAATTAAAAAAAACTAGAACAATTAAAATGACATAAAGATTCTAAGGTTTTACCCTCAAGAACATTTCTAGAACAATGTAAATGTTCTAGGTAAAACCGTTTCCTAGAACATTCCTAGAACAATCTCTGTTCAATCTCCGTACATGTTAAGTATTTATTTCTTAGAACACAGTTAGAACAATGTAAAAGTTCTATGCCAAGTAAACCTTTTTTTTCTAGAACATTTCTAGAACAATGTAAAGTTTATACACAAGTAAAGGATGTTCTCCAAAACACTTCTAGAACAATGTGAATGTTCTATACCAATTCTAGAACATTCCTAAGGGTTCCATCAGATGCCACCAAATAAAGCTTTTCCTGCAAAGGTTCCTGAGAATGTAAAGCTTAAATACCATTTTTTCTAGAGCAGGGTTCTCTCCTCCAAAGCTCTATACCAGTTACAATTTTGTTTCCTAGAACATATCTAGAACCATATAGAGTTTCCAAACTAATGTTTTCCAGCCATTTTTAGAATGATTGAAATATTCTATACCAGTTTAAATGTTTTCCTAGAACATTCCCAAGCGTGTATACAGAACCTATGTAGTATGCCAACTACAGATGGAGCTATCTAGAATCAATTAAAGGTTCTAAACTTATTAAAGAATTTCCTTGATTTTAGATGAGACTTGTAGAACTTTCAGACTGAAGAGTAAATTTGGGTTCTAAAGTAACAGGAACACAGATCATCTCTGTCTTCAAAAAAACACATATTTACTCATAACTACAGACAAACAACATCAAAGGAAAGATCAGACACTGATCTAGATGAGAGAGAAACTAAAAAGTCCTAAGAAGTGTTTGATGTTTCTCACCGTCAGCAGAGCGATGTTCAGAGCGGACCTCATGGTTCCCAGCTGTCTTTCTGTCTGTCTGTCTGTCTGTCTGTGTATCTGTGTATCTGTGTATCTGTGTGGAGTTCCTTTGCTGGTTGTACTCTGCTGTTCTGTGTTTTATACCTGTGTGGAGATGTACTTCCTCTGATGATGCTCCCTTTGATGTATTGATCAAAAGCTAAAGGGGATGTGTCGTCATATTGATGAGTCTGCAGAATCAGCTGATTTGCTGGATCAGCTCTGTAGTTACGCTGCGGCCGCCGAGGTTTCGCTCGCATGCTAATTTCAGCGCTAGCTTCACGTTCCCAAACAAACATGGAAAACATCGCTCATTAGAACCGCCTTTAATCGTTAAGCTGTTTTTAATTCTGTTTCAGTGAAACTCTTCTGACATTACCTTTAAGAAAGTTCTTAGTTCTAGGGTTCTTCTCTAAGTTCTAGGGTTCTTCTCTATAAGCAATGGTTCTAGATTGAACCATGATAACCGAAGAAGGCTTAAATGGCTAAACATTTAACATTTAACATTGGTTCTATAATGGTTCTATAAAGCACCAGAACCGGTTCCACTATCATTAAGAGTTAACAAATCCCTATTTAGTGCTATGCAGAACCTTTTTTGCTGAGCATTGTTCTGTTAACTTTTTAGTAGTACCATTAGTTATTGGTACAACTAAATACAACTTTTATTAATTAATGAATTGATTGATTGATTAGCAATGTTATTGTTTATATTTCTATATTAATAGTTTCCAGATTCTATATATTGACAATGTCTCCAATGTACTAGATATTCAGCAGACCTGCAGAATGACAGAACCTCTAACAATTAAACACATCACAAACGGAATGTGGTTAATAGAACCAAAAAATGGGTTCTTTAAGGGTCCTTTAAATTAAGGGCAATGATTCTATATAGACCCATAACAACTCAAAGGACTATTGGCTGCAACCTAAAGTTAAACTTTAATATTTAAGTGGTTCTCTTTACCTCTCTCTCCTTTTAATTATGCTGTGATAATCAGACCTGCCGGAGTCGTCAGACACACTCTGATGCTGATGCTCAACATTCTCCGCCCTCCATAAAATTCCTCTCAGAACTAACTTTCTCTTTCTCTTTTTATCTTCTCCGAGTAAATGGCCACCCAGCCCGACCTGCTGGAAGATTGCCCGCTGAGATCCCCTCTACCTGCATCTAACCAGCTGCCACCTACCAGTCCGGCCCCCCACCCACCACCACCCATGGCTCTCCCGCCTGCCGCTGCTGCCTGTTTGGTGGCCGTGCTGAAACCTAGATGGACTCGTGGCTGTCTGACACTATTAATATCACCACTATTAACTTTCTGTTGTACCTGGTTTGGTAATTTTTATCATTAATGTTTAAAACAGTCTGGCCAGAGGAGGATGGGTCCCCCTTGTGAGCCTTGGTTCCTCCCAAGGTTTCTTCCTCCAGCTCTGAGGGAGTTTTTCCTTGCCACTGTCGCCGTTGGCTTGCTCACGGGGGTCTTTGACCCTTCATGTTATTTCTTCTTTCTTCTCTGTCTCTGTCCTTTATTAAGTAATAATTATGTAAAGTTGCTTTGTGATGACAACAGTTCTAAAAAGCTATACAAATAAATCTGACTTGACTTGACCTGGTTGAAGGGTTCTTCATAAACATGGAAAACCTATTGCAAATGGTTCTTTAAAGAACTACCTTAAAAAAGGTTCCACTTTGGTTATGAGTTCTAGATCAAAATCAAAATCAAATCCAGCCCACAGGGAGCCACACTCAGCAGCAGAGAAGGTGGTAACTTGCTCTTACAGCCTTCAATGCTGAGGCCGGGCAGCTGCAGCACTGTGTAGATTACAGGTGAATACATAGAGGGGGGTGGCCTGGGGGAGATGACTACACACTGGTGGTGAGTACAGGGGGAAAGGCACGCTCAGTCTGCAAACAGAGCTCATCAAGGGTTCTAATCTATACAGAGTCGGGACAACAGATGCCTAAATAGCTCTATGCCTCAGCAAGCTTTCTTTGAGTTGTCTTGGTTCTTTTTATCTGTAATTATCTGTACATCTGTAACAGGGATCTGTTAAGGGTGTGGCTGAAATTTCGAGTGTATGTGATTTCAAATCAAATCCTTGAATCCAATCCAAATGAATGTATGTCCATGACTGTATATATATATATATATATACAGTCATGCCCAAAAGTATTCATACCCCTGGCAAAGTTTGACTTAAATTTACTTTTATTTAACCAGAAGTTATATTTTTGCTTTGAAACGACACAGGCATCTCCCAGGAGATAACACGATGATGTACAAGAGGCATCATTGTGGGAAAAAGTATTTCTCAGCTTTTATACACATTTGAACAAAAAGTGGCATGTCCAAAATTATTCATACCCTTTGAAAACTGTCACAGTATATGGGAAAATCCAAAGTTCTATACCATTCCAAATAGTCCAAGCTGTTTTAAAGCATCCTAATTACCCTGATTCATTGGGAACAGCTGTTTTAATCAACTCAACAGGAGAAAAACAGCAGCTCTCTGCAGTTGGTTTGTGGACAGTCATGGCTAAGACAAAAGAGCTCACTAAGGACCTGCGGCTGTGCATTGTGGCCGCTCACAAGTCAGGAAAGGGCTATAAAGCCATATCAAAATGTTTTCAAGTTCCAGTGGCTACAGTGCAAAGTATTATTAAAAAATACAAGAAGTTCCGCACTGTGGAAAATCTGTGGTCGGAAGCCAAAAGTGACACCTGTGCTGGCCAGGAGAATAGTGAGAGAGGTGAAGAAAAATCCAAGGATCACCACCAAGGCCATCCTGGTGAATCTGGACTCTGCTGGTGGCGACATCTCAAGGCAGACAGTTCAACGGACACTGCACACTGCTGGGTTCCACGGACGCAGGCCAAGGAGGACACCACTTCTCCAGAAAAGGCACACAAAAGCCCGCTTGACCTTTGCAAATGCTCATCTGGACAAAGAAGAAGACTTCTGGTGTTCTGTTTTATGGTCAGATGAAACAAAAATTGAATTGTTTGGCCACAATGATGTGTGCACTATTTGGCGTAAAAAAGGAGAAGCCTTCAACCCTAAGAACACCATCCCCACTGTCAAACATGGTGGTGGGAACCTAATGTTTTGGGGGTGTTTTTCAGCCAATGGACCAGGGAACTTGATCGCAGTAAATGGCACCATGAAAAAAGAGCAATACATCAAGATTCTCAACAACAACATCAGGCAGTCTGCAGAGAAACTTGGCCTTGGGAACCAGTGGACATTTCAGCACGACAACGACCCAAAACACACAGCCAAAGTGGTGAAGAAATGGTTAGCAGACAAAAACATTAATGTTTTGCAGTGGCCCAGCCAGAGTCCTGACTTGAATCCAATTGAGAATCTGTGGAGGGAGCTAAAGATCAGGGTGATGGCAAGGAGACCCTCGAACCTCAAAGAGTTGGAGCTCATCACTAAAGATGAATGGGCAAAAAAACCAGTGGAGACATGCAAAAAGCTGGTCAGCAATTACAGGAAGCGTTTGATTGCTGTAATAGCCAATAAAGGCTTTTCTATTAATTATTGAGAAGGGTATGAATAATTTTGGACATGCCACTTTTTGTTCAAATGTGTATAAAAGCTGAGAAATATTTTTTCCCACAATGATGCCTCTTGTACATCATCGTGTTATCTCCTGGGAGATGCCTGTGTCATTTCCAGGCAAAAATATAATTTCTGGTTGAATAAAAGTAAATTTAAGTCAAACTTTGACAGGGGTATGAATACTTTCGGGCATGACTGTATATATATATATATATATATATATATATATATATATATATATATATATATATATATATATATATATATATATGCCCACGCCTGGGATTAGGCAGCATGGAGCCAATAGGGTCATCATGTTGATCTGCTCCAGAGATCTGCTCCTATTCTATTGGCAGTACTTCTTCTCTACAGGGACTAGACAAGCTGTGTGTGCATTTGCACATCTGTGTCAGCAATGGGTGCAACTTAAAGTAGCTGAATGCATTCATTAAAAGGGGTGTCCACAAACATTTGGACACATAGTGTAGATAAACCAATTTTCAGATGAACTGGCAAACCAAAATGTCTTGGCCATAATTCTGGTAACACTGATTTCTGTTATAGGCTAAGAGTGTTTTTGCTTCTCCTGTAAAGTTACTGTAAGATACGAGGTCCTGTTACCGTCAGTGACAGTACCCTGGTTTAGATGTGCTTTCCATGTGTTAGTTACTGTAACCATGACAGCCTCTGTGGTTCTGTTTAGTGGTCAGTTTGTTTGCAGCTTATAATTCACTGTCAGCTCAGCAGCTACTCTTCTGGAGGTCGGCAACAATCACACACCAATAAAAACAACAACAAGCCAACAAACAGCAGAAATTCAACTGAAAGAGTAAAAAGAAATGATGAGAGAAAAATACAGGGATACACAAACAAACAAACAAATAAACAAATATGGTGTTTTTAGACATAATAATTTTAGAAGCCTACATTTCCATAGTTATGCTGTGCTATAGTAACACAAACCTATGCCAGCCTTTATTATGGCCTTCATTAACCTTTATTGAAGTGTACTTGTAGAGTGCACTTAAAAAGGCTTAAGTGAAACAGCTATTTTTGTACTTATTAAACTTTAATTGTACAAAATAGAGGAAAAGCCTAACTTTGACTGTGTTAAGTGTTTTAAACTGTACTAAAATGGAGCTATGCTAAGTAAACTAAGATATCTGCTAAGATAGACTTACATACTACTATTTACTACTGTTACTGTTAACATACTACTGTTTATGTATTAAAATCCATATTTACATCCTGTTTACTTACAGTGAAATTAAAACACATTTAATAAGTATTACAGCTGTATCACTATTAACCACTGAGTGCATTAGAAACATGATAAAATAGATATTACATATATTTACATTAAAACACTCAATCCAGTTTCCAGTTCTGGATTCTGTTCTCGCTGGAGGTTAAGGGATCAGTTAATGTAACTGATTGGCCCCATGGCGTCTACGAAGCACCTACGAAGGACTACAAGGCCCAAATTTAAAGACCTCAGTCAGACTTGCTGCAGAGTGGGCATCCACACTCAGCAGCAGAAAAGGTGGTAACTTGCTCTTACAGCCTTCAATGCTGAGGCCGGGCAGCTGCAGCACTGTGTAGATTACAGGTGAACATAAAGGGGAAGGTGGCCTGGGGGGATGACTACACACTGGTAGTGAGTACAGGGGGAAAGGCACGCTCAGTCTGCAAATAGATGGTGTGAGGGGCCAATGGTAAAGTTGTGATTTTTACTCAAACAGGTATTATTCCACACATAACCCCCCCCACACACACCCCCCCGCCCACACACACACTGTATATCACTGACCAACACAGTGGACAGCGGACTCAGTTACTGGACTGGTGAGAAACATCAACATGAGTGAAATGATTGAATCCAGCATCAGAGCAGCTTCTGATTTTATGCCATTTTTAAGCTTGCAGTGGACAATCACTGTCTGTTAGCTAAAGACAAACAAATAAACTCAATTATTATAAGCTGATTCAACTCAAAGATCTACAAAATTATCACAAACATACATCTAAATCAAAACATTGGAGTAACATGTGGGATTTATCCACATTTTATCAATTTATTTGGGTTAAAACTGCCTTTAGGACTTAAGATTAGCACTAAAGATACTTAGGTGACATTTCAGGTGAGCTTTAAGTGAGTTACTGTTCCAAGAATGTACAAAAGTGTTATAAGTCTATAAGTGTATTAAATTCACTTAAATTAATGTAGCTCACATATATATACATATATTATAATTGTGATGAAAGCATTTGATGAAAGCACAATATGTGAAAGTAGATAAATCTGCTAGTATATTTACATAAACATACTGATTTGATACTGATAACAATAAAAATATGCATAATAGCTGGACCAGTGATATACCATACAAGTACACTGTATTTTTAGTTTTTGCCTCCATAGATAAAATAAACCATGCTGATATTTGAAATGCATCCTCATTCAGGTGTTCTGATTAAGTCATGCACTTTGAAGGTCACAACCATCAAAGCAACTCAGCAGGAACATCACCTTCACCACTTTCCTCCTTCACTGACTCTTGCATTGCTCATAATCAGAGGTGTTTAGAGTGGCGTAAAGCCATCCTCCAGTGAAGCCACACATACTTCAGTGAAAAAGACCACAATAAAAGCAAAGGTTCAACAGTTGAAGAATTAAAGCAGCAGCTCCGTTAAGGTCTGAGTAACATCTAGAGGCTTCAGTGGAGTTTCCCAGTTCACCCAGCATCTCTCAGCACAGGAGCTGCAGTGTGTTAGACTTAGTTAGTCTCAGTTCATCTCGGTTTGGATCTTCTCATTTGGTGTAAAATCAAACGCTGTAGGTCCAGAGTGAGAGGAGGGAGCTACGGTAGAGGAGCAGAACCATCAACTCAAACCCAGAAAAGAGAATCAGGAGATACATGACAATGATCTTTAGTCTGTAGTCTTGCCCTGATGTGTTTTTCACTGTAAGGGTTTCCTCCTTGCTCATATCCCATGGTCTCGTTCTGATGGTAGATGCTGGACTGTAACATCAGCAGTGATGAGCTCTACCTGCTACTGTGAGGAGATTTTGGGGTCTTCTTTACTCATCTTGAGGTTCTGCTGTTGGGCTGATCTTGCTGGGATGGTCTGATCTGGTCATGCTGGTCAGCTGTTCCTCTTGTAGATGATTTAGTGGACGGTGGAACAGTGTCTCTAACTGTTCTGAGATCTGTTGAAACCCCTTCCATCTACAGGCTCCTCTGCATCTCCACCCTTCTTTCTAAAGGCCTCAGAGAGCTCTCTGGATCTGGTCATGATGGTGATCTTCACCCCTCACTTCAACCATCAAGATCAGACCAGACTAAACGTCTGAGGTTTAAATCAGACTCCACACTTCTCCAGAATCATCCTCTCCAACCATGATCTGATCATCTGCAGCTGATCTTCTGCACCTGAGTCTAATTTAAGTTTTCTTGGGGTGTTCTAATTTATTCACATGAGTGTAGCACCACTTTATCGACTAAAGGCTGACTTAATGTCTTCTTTCTGAAAGCTAATGCTTAGAATTACAGAGCTATAAGGGGCAGAAAGCAGCTATTTAGCTTTTAATTTAGGATTTGTGTTTAATAAATATATTTAAACAAGTACATTTCAGGCCATTTTCACACATTGCCATTTTTGCTATGTAAGATATTCGCTGTTCATTTTTAAAGAGATGAAGTTGAATCAACACAAACACCCATAACAACAATCACGTGATGCAGGCACTGAAATACCCGTGTGTACACAGCTGCGTATCTTACAGTAACTCCTGTGAACCATCATCCCACACCCCTGTTTACGACGCTGTGCACCATTTCTTCAGTTAAGATTTCTGACCACAGCGAGTCAAACGAGTGAACCCTTTCCCATCGCACTGACAGGAGATCTGAATTCTAACAGCTTCATTCCTGAATGTGTAGCGTAGAACTCTCCCATACAGAAAGAATGCATATTCATAATGTCTTTATAACGTATAGTGGAAATATAGTATACTATAGTATAGTATAGTATTACATAGTACAGAATTTACAAATATTTTTTTAAATACAGATTTGGTGTATATGTAATTGGCTAATAATTATATATTTTAATTTATTTGTCTTTAAAAATATATTAGTTTTAGTTCTCTATTTAAAAAACAGGATGTGTGTGTATATATATATATATATAGTTTTTGTCATTTTTTAAAATTCAACTGCAAGTGTATCTAAACTTAACTTTCAGATATTCTGTGTATCTGTGCTTATGTGTATTTTTAAATGTTTTATTTTGTTGAATTTTATTTTTAAATATATAAAGTGTATAGGAAATATCTTCTGAAATACATTTAATGTGTGAAAGTTTCTGACTCATATCTGTAGTTAAATTTGTTTTTTTAAAACAAAGATCAGACTGTATCCCATATTCATCCAGAATAAAGCTAAAAATGATCTGTCTGTCTGTCTGCCTGTCTGTCTATCTATCTGTCTATCTATCTATCTATCTATCTATCTATCTATCTATCTATATATATATGCCTGTCTGTCTGTCTGTCTGCCTGCCTGCCTGCCTGTCTGTCTATGTCTGTCTGTCTGCCTGTCTGTCTATCTATCTGTCTATCTATCTATCTATCTATCTATCTATCTATCTATATATATATGCCTGTCTGTCTGTCTGTCTGCCTGCCTGCCTGCCTGTCTGTCTATGTCTGTCTGTCTGCCTGTCTGTCTATCTATCTGTCTATCTATCTATCTATCTATCTATCTATCTATCTATCTATATATAGATGCCTGTCTGTCTGCCTGCCTACCTGTCTGTCTGTCTATGTCTGTCTGTCTGCCTGTCTGTCTATCTATCTGTCTATCTATCTATCTATCTATCTATCTATCTGACTGTCTGTCTGTCTGTCTGTCCATGTCGATGCTATGAATGTGAATGTGAACCACTGCTAGTACTAATAACCTTCATTAATGCTGTGCTCTTTTTTGTAGCTGTGAATTCTGATTTTAAGAACCTTCGACCTGTGAAAAACATCTGGATGCTTCATTCATTCATTCTGCTGATGCTGAAAATCAGATTTGATCTGAACGTCTGAACAGCTGGATTGTGGATGGTGACATGAAAGGAGATCCTGAAGGTGATGTGAGCTGGTTTGCAGGTTTAGTTGATGTTATTTGAATTATGTGAGATCATTGGGGCAGTTAATCAATATCATATTCTCCAATTTTAGTTTTGCTGAAATATCATTTTTGTGATAGACAATGGGGAATATAAATAAGTGATCAATAGCATCACTGTTTTAAATATGTATCAGAAATACACTTTTCTATTACTCCAGATAATAACTCTGCTTGTCTTGTGGTATATATATTGACATATAAAGAGTTCAGAACAGTATGGTGATTACTGGTTACCTAGGCTGTGTCCCAATTGCGTACTACTTAGTAATACTAACTACTTTATGAGTATGTAGTATGTAGAATAGAATAAAAGAGTATACTGAAATATCCACAATCTGTTTTTGAGTGTGGTTATGATGGACACTACTATCCCACAATGCAATGTAGCCATGCACATCTGTAAAAATGAGAAAAAAATGGTGCACACCGATGTGATGCAGTGATCTATTTTGGGATAGTAACTCTTCATCACTTCATCACTAGTATCCTGCCAAACCCGCACTATTAAGATGAGTGTATTAGCGTATTAGTGTGTAGTAGGCAATTGGGACACAGCCCTAGTTTTATATAGACATCGATCAGCCATAATATTAAAACCACTGACTGGTTCCAGTGGCTCCTGTAATCAGGTGGATCTATCACTCAGTGAGTGAACAGTCAGCTCTTGAAGGTCTTGAAGGTCTTGAAGGTGATGAAGGTGATGAAGCAGGAAAAATAAACAAGCGTAAGAATCTGAGACACTTTGACAAGAACCAGACAAATGTTCTAGATAACGACTGGGTCAGAACATCTCCAGAACATCAGGCAGGTCTTGTGGGGTGTTTCTCCCGGTATGCAGTGGACTGTACCTACCAAAAGTGCTCCAAGAAAGGACAACCTATGAACCCAGTGACAGGGTCTCAAGGCTCACTGATGCTCATGGAGGTCCCGCCCACCTCACAACTTACGGGACTTGCTGGATCTGCTGCTAATGTTAGTCTTGATGCCAGAGATGACAGCAGGACACCTTCAGAGTCCACCTGTGGAGTCCATGACGTGACCAGTCAGAGCTTTTTGAAGGTCAACTCAATATTAGGCAGGGGGTTTTAATGTTTCGGCCGGTTAGTTGAATTAAATCCCCTTAAACCTCCCTCGGTGCACTCACAGGGGTGTTATTTGGTGCATGTTTCCGAAGGGTTGAGCTAATTGCAGAAAAAGTGTGACGATTGTAAACCGCAGACCTGAAAGGCTATTTCCTATTAGACAAGACGATCTTGGTCCTGTGGTGAAAGACTACTTTTTAAATAGTTTAATGCTCAGCTTTCAGTCACGGAGTATGGAGTGTGTGAGCTGGTGGGCGTTGAGGTCACATTCAAAGCGTGGTCCTGTTCAATATGAGTGAGTGTTAGGGCGGCTTTCTGATAATGACGCTGACCTCGTTTGAAATCACTTGCAGAAAGTTTGTGTCATCAGAGGCACTTCCGCCACCCCCCGGAGTAAACTGGTTCTGAGTTTCTCCGCCATGGAATCTCTCTTTCCTCCCATTCGCTGATCTCACTGACGTTAATCAGAACTAGACTGATTTTCTGATTTCTCTGGTTTTTTGTAAAAAGGAGAACAAAATTGATCAGTGTCATCAAACTTAACCAGGTTATGGGGTGCAGGACGGCAAATGAAAAATATTGATAAATATTAAAAACTTCATAACCATTATTTATTTTATGTATACTTCATTTATACTATTTTATAAGAATTAGATAGATTACATGGATTCCACTTCATTGTCAGAGCTCAGTACAAGTACAAGGCAACAAAAAGAGCTTTATCTGAGTTGTATCTAGTGCAAAAAAGAGCACTGTGCAAAAACAAAATAAATTCAACTTAAAACTAAACTTTAAAAAAGGTGGTATATGGGCAGCATATGTGCAGTATATAGGCACATACAAATACTGTCCATACACTGCCTACACACTGCACATATTCTGCACACATGCATGCCTATGTGCAGCTACCGGAAGTGCAAATAACAGCACTGTGCAAAAACAGCACAGAGTGGAAGTCAACATCAATTAAATAAAACAGTATTATTATATAAGCAGTTTATGGACAGTAAATGGACAGTATATAAGCAGTATATGGACAATATATAGACAGTATATAAGCATTATATGGACAGTATATAGGCAGTATATAAACAGTATACAGGAGGTATATGGGCAGTATATAGGAGGAATATGGTCATATATAGGCAGTATATGTGCTGTATATAAGTAGTATATAGGCAGTTTATACACTGTACAAAATATCAAAATACCATATAGGAAGTGTATGGGCAGTATATAGGCAGTATATGGACAGTATAAGTGCAGTATATGGACAGTATAAGTGCAGTATATGAACAGTATATAGGCAAAATAAGTGGAGTATATGTGCAGTATATGTGGAGTAAAAGTGGAGTATATGGGCAGTATAAGTGCAGTATATGGACAGTATATAGGCAGTATATGGGCAGCATAAGTGGAGTATATGGACAGTATATTGGCAGTATAAAGGCAGTAGTATAAGTGGAGTATATGGGGAATATAAGTATAAGTGTAATATATGAACAATATACAGGCAATAAATGGACAGTATATAGGCAGTATATGGGCAGAATAAGTGCAGTATATGGACAGTGTATATAAGCCATATATGAACAGTATATAGGCAATAAATGGACAGTGTATAGGCAGTATATGGGCAGAATAAGTGCAGTATATGGACAGTGTATATAAGCCATATATGAACAGTATATAGGCAATAAATGGACAGTGTATAGGCAGTATATGGACAGTATAAGTGTAGTATGTGCAGTAAATGTGGAGTAAAAGTGCAGTTTTAGTGGAGTATATGGATAGTATAAGTGGAGTATATGGATAGTATATAGGTCATATATGGACAGTATATAGGCAGTTTATGGACAGTATAAGTGCAGTATATGAACAGTATAAGTGCAGTATTTGGACAGTATATAGGCAGTATACAGACAGTATATAGGCAGTATACAGACATCATATAGGCAGAATTAGTACAGTATATAGGCAGTATATGGACAGTATATAGGCAGTATATGGGCAGAATAAGTGGAGTATGTGCAGTAAATGTGGAGTAAAAGTGCAGTTTTAGTGGAGTATATGGATAGTATAAGTGGAGTATATGGATAGTATATAGGTCATATATGGACAGTATATAGGCAGTTTATGGACAGTATAAGTGCAGTATATGAACAGTATAAGTGCAGTATTTGGACAGTATATAGGCAGTATACAGACAGTATATAGGCAGTATACAGACATCATATAGGCAGAATTAGTACAGTATATAGGCAGTATATGGACAGTATATAGGCAGTTTATGGACAGTATAAGTGCAGTATATGAACAGTATAAGTGCAGTATATGGACAGTATATAGGCAGTATACAGACATCATATAGGCAGAATTAGTACAGTATATGGGCAGTATATGGGCAGTATATTGGCAGTATATAGGCAGTATAAGTGCAGTATATGGGCAATAATAAGTGATGCTTAATCAGTGCATGTGTTTAGTAATTACTATTATTAATTGATTAAAATGTTAATTCAATATTATCATACAATATTAATTCTTACAATATTGTAAGTTATTGTGCAATCTTTTCCACTCCTGTGGTTTCTGAATCATGACTTCTGACCCCTTTGATGGAGGTTCTATAACTCTTTCCACTAACCTTCTTAGAGCAGTTTCAAAACTTCCAGGAATGTGTCACTTTACACTCGTCCCTGCATCACTCTCATCATCTCTCTCTCTCTCTCTCTGAAGGAACGAGTGAGGAACCAGGGGCTTTCTGTGTGACCCAAAAAACAGCCACAGCCCTAGACCTAAGACCGCAGAGAGCGGCGTTATACCCTGCCATCAAACGTCAGCATTTCTGAGCCAGTTTTTAAAATATTACTCCATCGGAGAATAAAGCCCAGGATGTTGGCTCATGAGAAACATGGCGTGATGAAACCGATGACTTGCCTACATCAAACACTCACTAAATATGTGCAGAAATGAAGCCCTGCTCTTTGTTTTGTGTCAGATTGCTTCATCCATTCCACCACTGAAATGTGTTCCTGAGAAAAGTCCTAACAGAAAGTCTAGGTCAGATTCATGATGTGTTTCTTATCATGATGAAGCCTCAATGTTCTGCTGGAACACAGTCTAGCTGATGATCAGTCATTTTAAGGACTGTGTGCTCCCATAGTGGTAAGGATTTCGGCACCTTTTACCTTCTGTAAAACGAGCCATAAAAATAACCTCAGGTTATATTAAACAACAGGTGGGTAAATATTCTGTCATATCCTGTGGAGGTGGCTTTTCTCAAGTACGGAGGCTCTTTAGGGGGCATTTAGTTTTGACAAGCATGGCACCAATATCTTAAGCTTAAGTCTTAATAAGTAAACAATTCATCTCTATGATCAGACTATTTACTGTATATATACACAGTATTGATCAGACATGTTAGCCCCCTAACCTCATCCCTCTACCCCCCCAGCCCGTCTCTCAGCAGTGAGAGGGTTCTACAGTAGAAGCTCCAGATCTCATCAGAACAGATAAAGCAGCTGAACATGAATCCAGTAAAAAGGAGAAACAAGAGCTTCTCATTCTGAAGAAAGAAAGTAGTGAGATCTTGTCGGTGAGCTAGTCTGAAGAACAGAGCTCGGTTCCTCCAGGTTTCTCCTGGACGCCCCCCAGTCCAGCCAGCACAGCGTGGAGGATGTGTTCACCTCCATCAGCAGCAGCAGCAGCAGCAGCAGCTCACCTGATTTACCATCATTAAGCCCTGATTTACCACCAAACCAGGTGTTGATCTGAGGAGAACTCTAAATAATACTAGACTCCATGAGAGAGGAGAACTTTGGAGATGTTCTAATGATGAACACAGTGATGGAGAACCTCCACCACTTTCTGTAGGAGTGATATTAGTTACTTTCTGTAGGAGTGATATTAGTTACTTTCTGTAGGAGTGATATTAGTTACTTTCTGTAGGAGTGATATTAGTTATCTGCTAACAGGACTCTACAGGACTCAGTGTTTGTGTTTTTGATTAAAATCATCAAAAATAAACACAAACACAGAATCAGTATCAGTATCAGTATCAGTAAGGACTGACAGACATTTAGACCCAGAGCTCCTAATATGGGCAAAATGCCGACTACAACATGACTCATGACTTCTGTTTTGGTGCTGCCATAGTGCTCAGTACCCAAACATGACCCCCTCGCCACCCCTACAGATATATATATATATATATATATATATATATATATATATATATACACACACACTGATATTCATATATGCATACATATATATATATTTGCAGCCTTATGCAAAAGGTGTCTAGACTCTAAAGTGTAATTGCTTTTCTGAGCGTAAAGAAGCCATATCCTCTGCAGAGACACACTTCAGTACCCTTTAATAAACCCCTACTGATTATTTACTCAGTTTAACAAATTACAAAAAGTATTAAATGTGCAAAACACATGTGCAAAAGTAATGGCAGCAATTTGTTTTCTGAACTGTTTAGTTCAGTAAATACATTTTAAATGTGTTTCAAATGTGCAGAAAACATATTTATTCACATATTTATACATATTTATAATCCACAGTATCTGCCACATGCAGATGCAGGCGTGTGGAAACCTTTGTGTAAGACATTGCATAAGAAGATCTTGTAGTTTTTAATTCAGTTCTAAGAATAAAAACACAAACCAGCCCTTTTCCTGTCACATCACTCAGACTAATTTCAGCCCAAAAGGTGTGAATTCCAGCACTCTGTCTGAGGGTATTCAGAGGTTAGCAGCGTCTAAGCTGTGTGTCCACACACACACACACTGAGACATAAACAGTGGGTTTCGGTGTTTGCATCTGAAATGAGGGCAAAGAAGTGCTGATTGTCTTCCGATGCTGAAGACGAGTGAAGAGCAGCAGGACGCCAGTCAAAGTGAAAGATGAAGGAGAAAAAAACCCCAGAGGATACCAGCAGACCACATCACACACACACACACACACACACATACACACTGCAGCGCTGTATATGGTGGTTGGTCATACAAGGAAATATGAAGTGTGTATAGGTTAATTCAGTAAGCTGATCTTTACTGTAAAGTTGGTGCAGTCGGCTCTCGGCCCGCGGTAACGTTTCCAGCTGCAGAGCATCATTAACGCACCAGCTTTTATATTTCACATATATTAAATATATATTGTATAAAACTGAGTAAAAATAGAGTGGCTTTATTTATTACTGCTGATGCTCTTCTACACATTACAGCTATTGACAGATATTGAGAGTGAAATCCTTTAATGGATGTGTACATTGTATATGCAATGTACACAGTATACTGCTTTTACAGATATACAGTATATTTATATTTATATGACCAAGGAGGACACCATTGTTGAAACCAAATCATAAAAAAGCCAGACTGGAATTTGCCAAACTACATGTTGACAAGCCTCAAAGCTTCTGGGAGAATGTCCAATGGACAGATGGAAGTTTTTGCCAAGGCACATCAGCTCTATGTTCACAGATGGAAAAATGAAGCATATCAAGAAAAGAACACTGTCCCTACTGTGAAACATGGAGGAGGCTCTGTTATGTTCTGAGGCTGCTTTGCTGCATCTGGCACCGGATGTCTTGAATCTCTGCAGGGTACAATGAAATCTCAAGACTATCAAGTGATTCTAGAGAGAAATGTGCTGCCCAGTGTCAGAAAGCTTGGTCTCAGTCGCAGGTCATGGGTCTTGCAACAGGATAATGACCCAAAACACACAGCTAAAAACACCCAAGAATGGCTAAGAGGAAAACATTGGACTATTCTGAAGTGGTCTTCTATGAGCCCTGATCTAAATCCTATTGAGCATCTTTGGAAGGAGCTGAAACATGCCGTCTGGAAAAGACACCCTTCAAACCTCATGCTCATGAGGAGCGGACCAAAATACCTGCTGAGAGGTGCAGAAGTCTCACTGACAGTTACAGGAATTGTTTGATTGCAGTAATTGCCTCAAAACGTTGTGCAACAAAATATTAAGTTAAGGGTGCCATCATTTCTGTCCAGGCCTGTTTCATAAGTTTATATTTTTAAATAATTCTGGTGAAGCATGGTTGAAAAGCAATGTCTGACTTTCAGTGGTTAATTTTCATAGAATTTTTATTTATTATTACTTTTGTCAGATTCAAGTTATTTCTGTGACCATTGTGGGTTTTTCTTTCATTAACCGAGGGGTACCAACAATTTTGTCCACATATATATATATATATATATATATATATATATATATATATATAGTTATTTAAAATGTTTCATCCAGTTCTGTCATATTCCCTATATATAGACAAAAGTATTTGGACACCTACACATTCCACCTACAGGAGCTTTTATGACATCCCATTTAACCTGGAGCCGGTCCTCCTTTGCTCTAAGCTCTACCAGCAGCAGCAGGTCTGGAGCTTTTCTGCACTCTGCTCTGAGCTCAGCACTCGGCCCTGACCCCGCTCTGTAACTTTACGTGGTCTGACAGACACTCGGTGGACACTGAGCTGCTCTCTGTGAGCTGTTCCTCCTAAACTCTTCCACTGTTCAATAATAACACCACCCACAGCTGATGGAGGAAGATCTAGGAGGGAGGAGATTTCACCAGCTGACTTGTTGTTGTTGGTGCAGCGGTGTCTCCTATTACATACAGAACCACGCTGGAGTTCAGTGAGCTCTTCAGAACCTCCCGTTCTTTCACTGATGTGTGGAAGAAAGACAGACTGCAGGGCTAGAGGCTGGAGTTTATACACCTGTGGAAATGGGACTGAATCAGACACCTGAATTCAGTGATAAAGAGGTGTGTCCCAATACTTTTGTCCATATTGTGTATTTACTCTATACAGACAATTTAACAAGAACCTGACTGTGATGTTCTAGACAATGACTGGGTCAGAACATCTCCAAAACATCAGACAGGTCTTGTGGGGTGTTCCCGGTATGTAGTGGTCAAACGTGCTCTGAGGAAGGACAGCTGGTGAACTGGGTCATGGCTCGCCCACCTCACAACTTACAGGACTTAAAGGATCTGCTGCTAATACAGGTGCCTCAATGCTACCTCGACAGGTCAGAGCTGTTTTGCTGACACCAGGGAAACCTACAGAGCATTAGGCAGGTGGTTTTAATGTTCTGGCTGATTTGTCATTAATAAGATGCTGCCCAATAACAGCAGTTCATCAGTGTGTCCAGTACATTCACAGATTCTAAACACCCAGATAGAAGCTGATACTCAGGGATCCAGGCTGGGAGCTGCAGTGAGGCAGTGTGTGTTCTCAGTGTCGCGCTCTGAGCTGGGCCTCAGTGTGGGAGGCAGATATAGGCCACCGTCTGCACACTCACGGTAGCCGAGCGCCCCGCGGCTGAGCTCGTATCAGCGCTCACGATCTATCAAGAGCATCTTTCTCACTGATCAGGCAGATAAGGCCTGAAACACACAGGGGAGCAGTACTGGAATGATGCAGCACCAGGCAGAAGCTGCCTTTTCCCGCTCTCTGAGCGGGTGAGTGGCTTCTCTGGTTGATGGGTGAACAGATAATACTCCGTGCTTTCATGTTGAACTGCAAAACCACGCTGAAAAACACCATTGTTTTACATTTTGCTTATTATAACAAATCTGTATTCACAGGTAAGCACTTTACTCCCAACAGCATTTCACTTTCAGAATTCCTTCATGTTCTGCAGATCTTAAATATCCTCATATTTACTCCAGTCATGTGTGTGTACTGTACTCCCACCCGGCCACTGAGCATGATTGCTTTGTGTGTGCAAAATGAGCCAAAATACTGCATTTATTTTGTATTATTTCTGTATATCTTCTGTATACCAGTCCCATGTATCTCCATGCTGACCCACAAAGCATTGAACATATTTGCCTCTGTTAGCAACTAATTCTCAGCAAATAATTGAAAAGTATATGATTATGATGATTCACATTTAGCATGTTCATATGTATATGTAGAATAATAGTATTTAAGATTAGAAGCCCCACATGTGCAACTACTGTGCAAATATTTTATTTCATTCATTTATTTAGATTTAGTTTTTATTTTTTGTGTTTTTGCTCAAATTAACATTTCATATTTACACATGCATCCCTGTCCTATGTGTTATTTCTTTGTGCTTACTAAGCAGAAATTTAATATTTATATTTTTGCCCATTTTACATTTTGATATATATATATAAATATATACCAGTAGTATTTAAAATGTGTGCCTGCATATACAATGCTAAATCTTTTTTTTCTTTTGATTTTTGTTGTTTTAAAAATTGTGAATACATGATAGAAAATATGTACAATGTTATATGTACAATGCTGTAAATTATATTTTCCCAACAGTATCTGGAATAATTATCTTGTACATGCTGTGCAAGGAATTACTACATCAATTATTGTTTCTGCATCAATTTTAGCATATTTTAAAAATCTTATTTTATTTGTATCATGTACTTAAATCCCACCTTTACTGAATATGACATGTATCTGCAACTATATTACATTTTGCATGCATTTATTTAGCCTATTTTCACAGTTTAACAGTTTACAGCAAAAGGAGCTATATTAATTATAAAAGCATTTATTTATTTATTTGCACATTTATTTATTTTAGCATATGTTTTATCTTACATTTGACAAGTAGTTCTCTCAATAGCATTCCAGATAAATGAGCTGCATAAGAGAATATTTAGTTGTAGATGCAGACAGACAGTGTAGACATTCAGTAGAGGAAATAAGTATATATATGTATATGTATATACACTCATTTATACAGCGTGTTCTTTCTCACTCACCTACACACCTGTCCATGAAGCACCTCCCCCCCAGCAGAGCGTGAACCCTCCACACACACAGTGGCACTGAAGAAAGTGTGTGTGGTGAGGGTGGGCTCAGAGCAGAGGTGAACCAAAGCCCAGAGTCATGCTCAGTTACATCATCCACAATCAGTCACACATTACACAAGCCATGTGAAGACCGAAACCACGGCGGCCCTGCTCTTTACACCTCTGACAGATGAGCAGTAAACACTGTGGTGCTTATCAGATCAGTCTTACATCCGTAAACCCAAGATATTCCTGAGAAAAAAGAGATTCATGCAGAATTATTAATAGATAAGCTGTTAAACCCTTACAGAAACCAACAGGAGGCGCTCTATTCACAAGCTTTTCTCACATGCTCGAACAATACTGACTCTAAAGAAACGAAGCTGTATGTTTATTGTTTGTCAGATTATTCAGTGAGACTAATCACTGACCAGGCCTACGGGCACGCAAGTTGAGCAGCGGCCACTAGGGGGCCCTCAGCCAGTATAGGCTTTTAAAACAACATCCTGGTTATATTGACGCTCATATTCACAGCCAGTGATATATCTAGAACAGGCAGAAAGACTAGAGTACAGTTTCTCCTGCTCACACTCACAGCCTATCTAGAACAGATCTATCTAGAACAGGCAGAAAGACTAGAGTACAGTTTATCCTGCTCACACTCACAGCCTATCTAGAACATGCATATCTAGAACAGGCAGAAACACTATAGTAAAGTTTCTCCTGCTCACACTCACAGTCTATCTAGAACAGGCATATCTAGAACAGGCAGAAAGACTAAAGTTTCTCCTGCTCACACTCACAGCCTATCTAGAACAGGTCTATCTAGAACAGGCAGAAAGACTAGAGTACAGTTTCTCCTGCTCACACTCACAGCCTATCTAGAACAGGCATATCTAGAACAGGCAGAAATACTAAAGTAAAGTTTGTTCTGCTCACACTCCCAGTCTATCTAGAACAGGCAGAAAGACTAGAGTACAGTTTCTCCCGCTCACACTCACAGCCTATCTAGAACAGATCTATCTAGAACAGGCAGAAATACTAGAGTAAAGTTTGTTCTCCTCACACTCCCAGTCTATCTAGAACAGGCAGAAAGACTAGAGTACAGTTTATCCTGCTCACACTCACAGCCTATCTAAAACATGCATATCTAGAACAGGCAGAAACACTATAGTAAAGTTTCTCCTGCTCACACTCACAGTCTATCTAGAACAGGCATATCTAGAACAGGCAGAAAGACTAAAGTTTCTCCTGCTCACACTCACAGCCTATCTAGAACAGGTCTATCTAGAACAGGCAGAAAGACTAGAGTACAGTTTCTCCTGCTCACACTCACAGCCTATCTAGAACAGGCATATCTAGAACAGGCAGAAATACTAAAGTAAAGTTTGTTCTGCTCACACTCACAGTCTATCTAGAACAGGCAGAAAGACTAGAGTACAGTTTCTCCCGCTCACACTCACAGCCTATCTAGAACAGATCTATCTAGAACAGGCAGAAATACTAGAGTAAAGTTTGTTCTCCTCACACTCCCAGTCTATCTAGAACAGGCAGAAAGACTAGAGTACAGTTTATCCTGCTCACACTCACAGCCTATCTAGAACATGCATATCTAGAACAGGCAGAAACACTATAGTAAAGTTTCTCCTGCTCACACTCACAGTCTATCTAGAACAGGCATATCTAGAACAGGCAGAAAGACTAAAGTTTCTCCTGCTCACACTCACAGCCTATCTAGAACAGGTCTATCTAGAACAGGCAGAAAGACTAGAGTACAGTTTCTCCTGCTCACACTCACAGCCTATCTAGAACAGGCATATCTAGAACAGGCAGAAATACTAAAGTAAAGTTTGTTCTGCTCACACTCCCAGTCTATCTAGAACAGGCAGAAAGACTATAGAAAGGTTTCTCCTGCTCCCACTCACAGCCTATCTAGAACAGGCATATCTAAAACAGGCAGAAATACTAAAGTAAAGTTTGTTCTGCTCACAATCACAGTCTATCTAGAACAGGCATATCTAGAACAGGCAGAAATACTAAAGTAAAGTTTGTTCTGCTCACACTCCCAGTCTATCTAGAACAGGCAGAAAGACTATAGAAAGGTTTCTCCTGCTCCCACTCACAGCCTATCTAGAACAGGCATATCTAAAACAGGCAGAAATACTAAAGTAAAGTTTGTTCTGCTCACAATCACAGTCTATCTAGAACAGGCATATCTAGAACAGGCAGAAATACTAAAGTAAAGTTTGTTCTGCTCACACTCCCAGTCTATCTAGAACAGGCAGAAAGACTATAGAAAGGTTTCTCCTGCTCCCACTCACAGCCTATCTAGAACAGGCATATCTAAAACAGGCAGAAATACTAAAGTAAAGTTTGTTCTGCTCACAATCACAGTCTATCTAGAACAGGCATATCTAGAACAGGCAGAAATACTAAAGTAAAGTTTGTTCTGCTCACACTCCCAGTCTATCTAGAACAGGCACAAAGACTATAGAAAGGTTTCTCCTGCTCACACTCACAGCCTATCTAGAACATGCATATCTAGAACAGGCAGAAATACTAAAGTAAAGTTTGTTCTGCTCACAATCACAGCCTATCTAGAACATGCATGCAATTCAAATCAGAAGCTGGACCTGGATCTGAGTGAAACCAATGTAGACCACCTAATCAAAACTGAAACCACAGCGCCCCCTAGATTTCCAGTGCGATCTCAAACTGTAGATGTCACATTTGGTTACTTTTTTATGAGAAGGCAATTTTTTTTTATGTAAATTAATTATAAATGAAATAAAATTGAGATATTATTTTAAGTAATTGTGAAGTGTTTCTATTGATCCATTCATTCAATCAATTCAGCTGTATTGTTATTATATTAATACAGGCGTGTACAGAACCACCAAACACTGTTAGACTGAGTCTATACAATAGGACATACACTTGTGCAGGACAGTAGACATAACACGAGACAGGGTGCAGAGACAATAAGCACAAAGACAAGAAGAGACTGAATAAGCTCATAAAGAGGGCCGGACGGCTCTGTCCTGGGGTGCTTCTTAGACCCAGTGCAGGTGGTGGGAGACAGGAGGATGACAGCCAAGCTGGAGAACAGCTCCCACCCCATGCATGAGACTCGGGCAGCTCTGGCAGCCCCTTCAGAGACAGTGTGTAGAGAAGGAGGGGTATCACAGGTCCTTCCTACCTGCTGCCCTCAGACTCTACAACACACACACACTTAACCCCTACACACCTACAGGAAATAGAGCTCCTTCAATGTAACAATACAATGTGCAATAGTTTTCCTTGTGTGTGTACATGCAGAGTAAACAGGGAGGTCAGGAGTGTGGTTGGTGGCTGGTTTTTGAACAGCATCTCGTACGTAAACAGAGAGTAGCAGTAGCAGCTAGCGCTCAGGTAGAGAGAACAGTACACAGCTGATGTCTGCAGACAGTCCCTGATCTGATCTGCTGGAGCTCAGTGTGGAAATGTTCATCAGGAAATATTTACCCAGTGAAGAAGTGTAGAGAACAGCAGTGATATACACAAATACACATCCCCCCTGGACGTCCAGGTGCTGCAATCTGAGGCCATGCTACAGTTATGTGTGATTAATGAAGCACAAGTGAAAATAGTGATCACACTGCAAAACATCCTCCTCAGCAGGTGAAACAATCACAATCAGAATAACAGATACATTCAAATAGGAATCCGAATCCGAATCTGAATCAAAATCAAAATCAGAATCAGAATCAAAATCAAAATCAGAATCAACATCAAGAATCAAATCAGAATTTGAATCAGGATTAGTACTGGATCCAAAATCAAAATACAGTCAGAATCAGAATTGCAGTTAGAAATTGAATTAAATTAAAACTAAAACAGAATAAGAAATAGAACCAGAACTGGAAGTAGATTTACAGTCTAAATGGGAATCAGAATAAGGATTTGATTCAGAGTCAGAATCAGAATGACCTATTGAGTCAGAATTGAAATCAGAATCACGTATTGAGTCAGAATTAGAAGGTAAATATACAACAGAATTGAAATCTGAAACCTGGACTGAAATTGAAATTGAATATGAAACATAATTAGAACTGGAATTAGATTCAGAATCAAAATTGGAATCAGAGTCACATACTGAGTCAGAATGTCTTGTATTGGAATGTAACAGTGTAAACAGGAAGTGAGCTGAGAGGGATCAGAGCCGCATGTGTCCATCTGTATTAATATCTACATTAATAAATAAAAGCATAATGATTCATGCATTTTATTACACGCCTCAGGATCTAACTGCGATGATGACGAAGCAGCAGTGATCTGAACCTGGGCTGAGAAGCTCTGTAAGCTTTTTCACACTGAGAGGTTCTGAGAGCTCTGCCTGTTTCAGTAGTATTAAGAGAAAAGCCCACTGCTGCTTTTCTGCCTTCAGCGCTAATCAGACTGTGGGTGGGGATGGCGTGCGGCTGCAGCGGGCCTCTTCCTCCATTCTGTCTAGATCAGAGAGGCCGCACTGATTCAGTGATGCCCCTGATTTCCACCAACCTGGATCAGATGGGGGTACACCTCAAACTCATTTAACGCAAAGTTCCTCTCTTCAGCAGATTCCCCCTCCTCTTCTCAGTAATGGAACGCAGAGATTCGAGACTCCCCCATTCCTATCAACTGATCTGATGAAGTAATCCAGGTCAGAGATAGGTCGCCTTATCTACAGACCATCAATCAATGTGCTTGCATAAATAGAGCACCAGCGAGAGGTTTTAGACAGTTTAGGAACCCTACCGAGACGCTAATGCGATGTTTCCCGGCTGCAGACAGACGGTGAGTGTGAATGTGTTTAAACCTGTTAAAACTCTAGATTTATTATTCTGTTATTAATCATAACGCAGGAAAACTACTACACTAGCAATGACTTCAAAACAGGCATGCACATTTTCTGGAGTCCCACAGGGTTCTAGTTTAGGGTCTATAAAACTGATAATTATTGGAGTGATGCAGTCATGAGGGGGAAAAACTGAAGTGTGGACCTAATCACAGGGTCTAATCGCAATCTGGATGCCATGCCGTACAGACATATTTACATATGCAAATTACTTTTATACATCAGTGCTATTACAATAGTCTTACGATGAGGAGAAAGGTTCTAGATATTAGAGGGAACAGATTGTATCAGTGGCCTGTGTTAAAAGTTCAAATGCTCTGGTTGTTCAACTGACCATTCGTCTGGCCTTCAGCTCATGTTCAGTCTTAACGTCTGGTCTGAATGTTTACTCAGCAGGTGGTTCTCGGCCTGGTTCTCTTGGCGTTGAGCCTAGTGGACTCTAAATCCACCCAGAAGAGAATCTGCGACATCGGCCTGAAAATTCCTGAAGATTTCCACACGGCTGAGGCCGAGGCGCTGGGGGGGAATGGCAACATCAACAACCGATCAATCTCCTCCTGGACCTGGACGTGAGTTACTCGCCACACCTGAGCACCTTACCTGACAGGTCTTTTAGTTACAGTCAGTAATTAGTCAGTAATAGTTTAGATGGAATGTCACTGACTGGTCCACTGGAATCTCTTGGGGGAAAACTTGGTTCCTTGAAGCAGCTCAGATGAACAATCTGAATCGGAATTAGAATTTGTATCAGAATTTGTATTGGGGCCAGAATCAGAATACAGTAGAACATATTTAATAATTAATCATAAACAATAATAGTGGGATTTAGAATCAGATCTGGAATTAAAGTCAGAATTTGGAATTCCAGATCCAGAATTAGAATTTGAACTGAAATCAGAATCACAATTTAAATACAAATTAGTAGTGAGATTAAAATTAGAATAGGAATCTGAATTCCAAATCCAAAACAGAACAGAAATCATAATCAGACGTTATTTCCGTCCGTTATTTATGTGAAGCACGTAGACGTCTAACGTTTATGACTGTACTTGGTCTCAGTGCTGCTGTTTTGTATTAAAGGTGAAACTGCAGACCGAAGAGAGAGTAGTCTCAGCATGTAGGTCACCAAAGGTCAATCACACAAGGGCCCTGTGAGCAATCACGCAGACTGCAGAACCGCACGCGCTCTGTTTACACCTGGGTTAAAGGCAGCTGGAGTCCGACCGTAATCTGAACACACTGCGCTCTGGGTGTGTTTACACCTGGCTTTACATGTCAAGTGAAATCTGCCTGTGATCTGATCCGTGTGAATGTAGAGTGTAAAAAAGCTCGGAATGGCTTCCAAAGCTGCAAAGACCAAAGTTTAAAAGTACAGAATTATTAATCATATTTTTAGGCTTGTAATTAAAAAAAATGACCAATTTAATGTGTTTGAAAACAGAAATATATATGAAAAAATGGGGGGAAAGAGAACGAGAGGCCAAGTCTGTAAATCTAAATTCATCTAAACAATAAAAAAAATAATAATTTAATTAACTATCAAAATAAGAATCAATAAAACAAATATATAAAAAAAATTTACAATGTACAACAAAAAAGAAATATTAATTTTGTGAAAAACAAGTGAATTATCGTAAATAAACCCTGATCTGTAGTTTTTAACATTTTTAAAGACCCCTATTTACACCATTGGTGTTGGATACAGATGGAATTTGGCCCACCTGTGCAGTGATGACACACAGTGACAGTGAGCACACATGCCCAGAGAGGTGGGCAGCCATCGCTCTGAGGGTTAAAGGCCTTGCTCAAGGGCCCAACAGTGGCAGCTCAATAGACCCGGAGTTCTAACTTATTGAAATAATGACACTAAAAGTTGATTAAATGAATATTAATTAAGCCGAATAAGCCATGAAATCTGCTTTTACCTGCTTTCAGACGGTTAACTGACGGGTTAACTGTGCCACTACGGTTTTACTGTTTTCCGGCCCCTCAAATCTATATTCCCTCCTTTCTGACTCTTGCAGTCCACAAACCAGCTCCCACCGGATCCCGGGGGTCATCTTTGAGGCTCAGTGTCAGGACCACTACTGCTTCGACCCCAACGGCAACCTGCAGACAGAGCTGAACTCTGTGCCCATTTATCACTACATGCTGGTGCTGCACCAGGACAAGCAGGACCGGAGATGCTTCACTGCGTCGTATCAGAGAGTGGCTGTGGGCTGCACGTGTGTTTGGGCCCAGTCCTCATAAAAAACACCACTCCCAGCAGGACCTACACCTTCACAATGGTCCAAACAGCAAATCTGATTCATTCATAGTTGTTTTTCTGATGAACCTGATGGATAAAGAGGCGTGGAATATGATATAGATGTTGAGGTATGTGAGTAAATGATGTTGAGTGTACCGGCATTGTGAGTTTGGCCTGAATTCTTAAACTGAAATGCATGAAGAAGCTCCTGTTCAGTAAGACTCAGTGTTAACCTCCTAATCAGTCCTATCAAGAGTATTATGCTAAGGCTGTGGTTGCTGATTTGTCACTGTCTGTCCTTAAAAAAATAAAAAAAGTAAAGGTGCAGGTCTCTGTCCCTGCACTGTGTACCGCAAAATGTGTCCTCTGCATTTTACCCATCTGTGTGAACACACACACACACACACACACACACACACAAGTGAACTAGGGGCAGTGAGCACACACACACACCCAGAGCGGTGGGCAGCCAACTCCAGCGCCTGGGGAGCAGAGAGGGTAAAGGGCCTTGCTCAAGGGCCCAACAGTGGCAGCTTGCCGAGCCCGGGAATCGAACCCACAACCCTGTGATCAAAAGCCCAGAGCTCTAACCGCTGAGCACCACTGCCCAAGTCAGTACTGTACAGGAAGAAAACTGTACAGTTACACAGGAGCATTGCTGTGAGGATTTGATTGCATTCAGCAACAAGTTAGTGAGGTCAGGATGTTGAATGATGATCATCACCCCACCTCATCATCCCCAACTCATCCTAAAGTACTGGATGGAGCTCCTCCACCATCATTCCAGAGAACACAGTTCCTCCACTGCTCCACAGCTCCTCAATGCTGGGGGGCTTTATACCCCTCTAGCCCACGCCTGGCATTATTAGGCAGCATGGAGCCAATAGGGTCATGATGTTGATCTGCTCCAGAGAGTCCTATTCTATTGGCAGTACTTCTTCTCTACACTGACTCTACAGGAAACATTATAAGTGTTATATTATGGATACATGGAAAAGTGAATGGTCCAGAAAAGGTTCTGTGTGGAAGAGTGTGTGTGGGAGAGGAGATCCAACCCTTGTCTAGCATGTTCACTATGTAGGGAGTAGGGAGTTAGCTTAGCTGGCTAGGTGTGGAAATGCAAATTTTTGCTTTTATTTCTGTTAAATTTATTTTCTTCTTTAATCTTTCATCTGTGTTTATTGTAGATGCTGGTGTCTGTTACACGTTTACAACTCAAATAAAATTCTGTAGCCAGATATTAAAGCAAACAAACAAGCTAGCTAGCAAACAGGCTAACAAACTAATTAGCTAATAAGCATAAGTTAACAGTTTAGCCAGCCAACGTTGTTATAATTAGCTGGCTTTTTCCAGTGTACTGATGCGAAGTGCGTGTTAATTCCTCCAGTGCGACTGCAGAAGGTGGAGCGCCTGTGCACTATGTAGGGAGTAGGGAGCCATTTGGAACGTAGCCGCGGTGTGTGGGTCGTTCGCCGGCCGCTCGGTTCAGCGCCCTCTACCGGTGCGGAGGGTCGAAGGCGCTTCTCTCACAGTCGGCTTCGAGAGCTCGGCTCGTCAACAACTCCAGAAAACTTTCAGTTTATGACTTTCTGAAGTCTCCTTTCTGCGAACTCCCGTCTTGCTCTCGCCGCAGCCCCCGTCCAGCTGGAAGGTGTGTGGTGTGCAGTGCTCCCGCCGCGCCTGGGCTGCCTGCAGCGGTCAGGGCAGTTAGCTTAGCTGGCTAGGTGTGGACATGCTAACGCTGTTTCTGCTGGATGCTTAGCTGGACTCCAGAGCTCAGTCTCAGCTGGAGGTAAATAATCAGGCTGATTAACGAAAACACAGGAAAAGTATCATATATTTACTGCTCAGCGGGCGAGTGAGCTTAGTGGTGGGGTATAGTAGTAACCAGGCTAACAGGCTAACAGGCTAACTAACTAATATTAAGACTGAATGGAGAATGTAATGGTTTAATAGACTTTTATTAAAGTGTGTGTGTTTGTTTGCAGTGGTACTGAGTGAGCTGCAGGGGAGCAGAGCAGAGAGAGACTCTGGGAGTACTGTAAGTACTGTAAATACTGTAAGTACTGTAAGTACTGTAAATGGGGAACAGCGCTCTAAAAGCCCATTTGGAGACTTCTCAGAAAACTGGGGTCTTTCAGCTGACTGGAAAAGGCCTGCAGGAGGTAAACACACACACACACACACACACACACACTCTGATTACTAATAATCAAAATAATAATAATAATAACACAACAGCACAGTTTCCTTATCTTTAACTATCTACACCATGATTATTATATTATGATTATGATCAGAGCAGTTCAGCAGTTTAGATGGTTTGGTAACTTTTATCAATAATTAATAAATAGTTCTGATCAGAGGAGGACGGGTCGGCTCCCCTGAGAGTCTTGGTTCCTCCCAAGGTTTCCTCCTCCAGCTCTGAGGGAGGTTCTCCTGCACTGTCTCTGTTGGGGGTCTTTTTTTCTGTCTTTTACTAATGACTGATTATGTAAAGCTGCTTTGTGACGACAACAGTTATAAAAAGCTATAAAAATTCATTAGACTTGACTTGACTTTCTTCTAAAGTCAAGGGTATTAAAAGAGGATTTGATTGTATTCAGCAACAAAACCATTAGTGAGGTCAGGACCCCACCCCATCATCCCCAACTCATCCTAAAAGTGCTGGATGGAGCTCCTCCACCATCATTCCAGAGAACACAGTTCCTCCACTGCTCCACAGCTCCTCAATGCTGGGGGGCTTTATACCCCTCTAGCCCATGCCTGGCATTAGGCAGCATGGAGCCGATAGGGTCATGATGTTGATCTGCTCCAGAGAGTCCTATTCTATTGGCAGTACTTCTCTACAGGGACTAGACAAGCTGTGTGTGTCAGCAATGGGTGCAGCGTACAGTAGCTGAATGCATTTGTTAGAAGGGGTGTCCACAAACATTTGGACACACAGTGTATATTGATAGATCACTTTAGTTGCATCTGGTCGCACCAGTTGCCCACTCTCCTTTACCGACTGTATTAAAGTTTAAATGGATTGTTAACTATGAAATTGCTGCTATTATTATTATTATGATTATTATTACTAGCAGCATATCTATGATTAGAGCAGTACACCTGAACACAATGACAGTCTTATATACAGCCACATATATACATAAATATATAAATAGCTATGTAAGCTGTTATTAACAATAATAATCCTGTACCTGTTTGGTGTCTGCAGTTCCCAGAGGAGCTACAGAGGCTGGCTGGAAACCTGCGGACAGTTGATCTGTCCAACAACAAAATAGAGGTGCTGCCGGCTTTCGTCGGAGGCTTCCAGCAGCTGAAAAGCCTCACCATAAGCAACAACAAGCTAAGTACGTAGAGTCTAATTTAATGTCCGTAGTGTTAACTGTGGTATATTGAAGTCTGAAGAAATATCCCAAATCAGAAGGGAGTTTTTCATCAGTTATATTATATTTTAATCAGTATTATATTAAATTAAGGTCTTTGGTTCTTGGGGATCTGCAGATTTTTAACAAACAATGGAGAACATACATGTTATGATTAACATTATGAAAATAACATGTAATCAAAATAAAGTAAATTCATTAAGGTCGACCAATCAGAGTTCAGTATTATATCTCCTCCTCATACTCAGTTCATCATTCATATATAACTGAGTTAAGCCCATTCAGAGGTGAGGAGTCCCTGGTTTGTTGGAGCGATGTGTTAATAACGGAGGGGTGTGTGTGTGTGTGTGTGTGTGTGTGTGTGTGTGTGTGTGTGTGTGTGTGTGTTTGTGTGTGTCTGTGTTTACAGCCAGTCTTCCAAATGACCTCGGGAAGCTGAAGAAGTTGGAGACTCTGGTGTTGAATGGGAACCTACTCCACCAGCTCCCCACCTCTTTGGGCCAGCTGAAAGCCCTGCGTACCCTCAGCCTCTCCGGGAACCAGTTCCGGGAGTTTCCCGGTGGTCTCGGGACCCTCCGCCAGCTGGATGTGCTGGACCTGTCCAAGAACCGCATTCAGGCCGTGCCGGCGGAGGTGTCTGAACTGCAGGCCATTGAAATCAACCTCAACCAGAATCAGGTGACCACAAACAGGGGTCCCTATTTTTAAGGTTTATCAAGGAACAGAACCCAGACTGTAGGCAGTGCAGGATATTATGGGAATGGTGGGAATTCAACCTCTGAAGCAAAGTGGAGCGGCTGGGGTTGGGATTGACAGACCTGTTCTGTAGAGTTTGGGGGATGTGAACCTCCTCAGCTTGGTAGTAGCTAACGGACGAGCAGATATCATATATTTAGAATATAGGGACTCAAAGGAGTGGCTGGGCAGACATTGGTGATGTAAAGAGGGCGGAGTCCGTGACAAATTATGCAAATTTGGAGTGATAGGAACCAATCAAGATGTTGTAAGCTTTATCTCCAGCACTGTAAAACAGTTCTCCTTATTTAGTTCCTAGCTACACTATATGGACAAATGTTTTGGGACACCTGCTCATTGATTGTCTTTTCTGAAATCAAGGCTACTAAAAGAGCTGATCCTGCTTCTGTTGGAGTAACTGTCTCTACTGTCCAGAGAAGAAGACCTTCTACTAGATACTGGAGGAGGAGCATTGCTGTGAGGATTTAATTGCATTCAGCAACAAAAGCATTAGTTAGTTAGAGATGTTGGATGATGATAATCACCCCACCTCATCATCCCCAACTCATCCTAAAAGTGCTGGATGGAGCTCTTCCACCATCATTCCAGAGAACACAGCTCTTCCACTGCTCCACAGCTCCTCAATGCTGGGGGGCTTTATACCCCTCTAGCCCACACCTGGCATTAGGCAGCATGGAGCCAATAGGGTCATGATGTTGATCTGCTCCAGAGAGTCCTATTCTATTGGCAGTACTTCTCTACAGTACATTTGCACATCTGTGTCAGCAATAGATGCAGCTTAATGTAGCTGAATGCAGTAGATGCAGTGCAGGTCACCAGGCTTTCTGCAGACTGGCTGATTTGTGTGTGTGTGTGTGTGTGTGTTTCAGATTTCAGCTCTGACGCCAGAAGTGTCCCGCTGTCCCAGACTGAAGGTGCTGAGGCTGGAAGAAAACTGTCTGGAGCTTCTCTCCATCCCCACCTCCATCCTCACAAACTCCAGTGTCTCGCTGCTCTCTCTGGAGGGAAACCTGTTCGAGGTGAAGAAGCTGCGGGACCTGGAAGGGTATGAAAAGGTGAGAGAAGGTGGAAGTCGCTTCACTGTGCACCAGTTTCTCTGACATCACATGTCTTTTCTGTGTCACAGCTCGTGTGTGTAGGCCTTATCTTTACCCACATGTTAACACTGACCTAGTTTTGTTTTGTCACGTTTCTTTGTAAGCAGCAGGAGGTCCAGTCTAAGCTAAATGCTGTTCTGAAGTTAGTGTTCTAATTTAAACAGAAAGGATCTGTTAATCTGTGATGTTTCACCTCTAGTGTGAAGTGTCCCAGCAGCGTTTTAACGTTAGAATTAGGGCTCAGTCTGTCCCACACCATGTGGCTTTACATCAGAAAAAATTAGTCATCAGCAAAATCGTCAAAGAAAGGAAAAGCTAAAGTATCATTTACTGACATAATTAAAGCCCTGCTCTGTAATGTTCATATGACCCACACGCTCACTCTGACAGACTGTAATACACTACAGGAAGCGTAGGGGGCGCTCTATAATGCTCTGTAATGTTCATATGACCCACACGCTCACTCTGACAGACTGTAATACACTACAGGAAGCGTAGGGGGCGCTCTATAATGCTCTATAATGATCATATGATCCACACGCTCACTCTGACAGACTGTAATACACTACAGGAAGCGTAGGGGGCGCTCTATAATGCTCTATAATGATCATATGATCCACACGCTCATTCTGACAGACTGTAATACACTACAGGAAGCGTAGGGGGCGCTCTATAATGCTCTATAATGTTCATATGATCCACACGCTCATTCTGACAGACTGTAATACACTACAGGAAGCGTAGGGGGCGCTCTATAATGTTCATATGATCCACACGCTCATTCTGACAGACTGTAATACACTACAGGAAGCGTAGGGGGCGCTCTATAATGCTCTATAATGCTCATATGATCCACACGCTCATTCTGACAGACTGTAATACACTACAGGAAGCGTAGGGGGCGCTCTATAATGCTCTGTAATGTTCATATGACCCACACGCTCACTCTGACAGACTGTAATACACTACAGGAAGCGTAGGGAGCGCTCTATAATGCTCTATAATGATCATATGATCCACATGCTCATTCTGACAGACTGTAATACACTACAGGAAGAGTAGGGGGCGCTCTATAATGCTCTATAATGTTCATATGACCCACACGCTCACTCTGACAGACTGTAATACACTACAGGAAGCGTAGGGGGCGCTCTATAATGCTCTATAATGTTCATATGATCCACACGCTCATTCTGACAGACTGTATTACACTACAGGAAGAGTAGGGGGCGCTCTATAATGCTCTATAATGTTCATATGACCCACACACTCACTCTGACAGACTGTAATACACTACAGGAAGCGTAGGGGGCGCTCTATAATGCTCTATAATGTTCATATGACCCACACACTCACTCTGACAGACTGTAATACACTACAGGAAGCGTAGGGGGCGCTCTATAATGCTCTATAATGTTCATATGATCCACATGCTCATTCTGACAGACTGTAATACAGTACAGGAAGAGTAGGGGGCGCTCTATAATGCTCTATAATGTTCATATGATCCACACGCTCATTCTGACAGACTGTATTACACTACAGGAAGAGTAGGGGGCGCTCTATAATGCTCTATAATGTTCATATGACCCACACACTCACTCTGACAGACTGTAATACACTACAGGAAGCGTAGGGGGCGCTCTATAATGCTCTATAATGTTCATATGATCCACACACTCACTCTGACAGACTGTAATACACTACAGGAAGCGTAGGGGGCGCTCTATAATGTTCATATGATCCACACGCTCATTCTGACAGACTGTAATACACTACAGGAAGAGTAGGGGGCGCTCTATAATGCTCTATAATGTTCATATGATCCACATGCTCATTCTGACAGACTTTAATACACTACAGGAAGCGTAGGGGGCGCTCTATAATGTTCATATGATCCACACGCTCATTCTGACAGACTGTAATACACTACAGGAAGCGTAGGGGGCGCTCTATAATGCTCTATAATGCTCATATGATCCACACACTCATTGCTATATGGTTGCTTGGTGATATCTTAAGGATGATCCATCTGCTCAGCTAACTCTGTCCCAGCTAACCTTCTTAGATGGTCCCCTGTTCACCATGTGGCTGATAGAGATACAGTATTTCTGTGTGTGTGTGTGTGTGTGTGTGTGTGTGTGTGTGTGTGTGTGTGCTGTAAACAGTGAATGTTTAAAAGTGAAACAGGGCTGATCTGTGTGTGTGTGTATTTAAAATAGAGATAAGAGGTTTTTGGAGTTGTGAGGGGATTTTGAGAGCAGGATCAGAATAAGGAGGTGAAAGTTCAGGAGTTCAGGATTAGTCTGACTCTAAACTCCTGAAGCCATAATGCATGCTCTCACATGAGCTGTAAAAATAACCCGGCCTCTCTCTCTTTCTTGCTCTCCCCAACATTCTCACTTTATTAAATTTAAATAGCTTTATTGTTGGCATTAATTGTAATTAGCAGATGTTGCCAGCATTGAGGAGCTGTGGAGCAGATGAAGAACTGTGTTCTCTGGAATGATGATGGAGGAGCTCCATCCAGTACTTTTGGATAAGTTTGGGATGATGAGGTGGGGTGGTGATCATCATCCAACATCATCTTGTTGCTAAATGCAATCAAATCCTCACAGCAATGCTCCTCCTCCGAAATCTAGTAGAAAGTCTTCTTCTCTTGGACAGTAGAAACAAGAAATGAGCAGCTGTCCCAATACATTTGTCCATATTATGTATGTTCTATTTAGAAATATGGGTCAAACCTGTTATTAATACATTTGTACAAACTAGCATATCATAAACAATTGTATAATAAATGAGCAGGTGTCCCAATACTTTTGTCCATGTGGTGTATATGTTACTTTAATGGTATTTATGTAGATATTTTTTTTCTCACAGTACATGGAGCGCTTCACTGCAACCAAGAAGAAGTTCGCTTGAAGTCCGAAATGCTGCCCTCTGGTGTCGGCTGTCTGAGTTGCGCTGCACTGGGCAGTATGGGTATGTGTGGCACCGTGTGTCTCTGCCTGCACAGGCTGGGTGAGGAACGACACGGCGGAGATAAACTGCTTTAATGCATGCTCAGGCTGCAGCACGGGGTCTTCTGCTGTACAGCCCACTTCAGTTACCGTGCAGGAATACCTGCGTAACGTCTCACACGCCTCTTTCTCATTTACAGACGTCGTATAACCACAGAGAGCTGTACGCATTTACACCAGCTGATAGACTACTGTATATCCCTGCACACAGTGTAAACTCCGGACAGAAGCTTTCATTAGTCCTTAATAACGCTAAAGATGACCTGCTTAAAAAAGCTTATTTCCCCTTTAATACAGTGGTGTGCAAAAGTGTTAACTTGACACTCGTTAAATTGTTTAAAGCGCCCATATCCCACATACTATTTTATATATATATATATATATATATATATATATATATATATATATATATATATATATAAATATTTTCCACCTATACTTTAACTATTCTGTTTTACTGCACCTTTCAGACTGATGTGAGTAAATTACCTCCGTTCGGATTGGTTTCCCTGAATAGTATCTCATTCAGTCCTAAAACACTACTTAAACTTCAGCAGGAATGGGTGGAGCTAAATTTATATTTTTTGTGACATCACAAAAACAGTAAACTCACTTCTTTTTTTTACAGCTGTTCCTGTTGATGTCTCCATGATATGGGCTCTTTAAAACTGTGTAAAAATCTGTATAACATCAAAATAAACCCCCATAAAGTCAGTGGTCAGTGAGAGTGTCTACCTGTAATTAACTCTTTATAACATTAGAATAAACCCAAATAAACATAAAGTCAGTGGTCAATGAGAGTGTCTACCTGTAATTAACTCTTTATAACATTAGAATAAACCCAAATAAACATAAAGTCAGTGGTCAGTGAGAGAGTCTACCTGTAATTAATGTTTATTTGTGTTTATTCTAACGTTATATAGAGTTAATTACAGGTAGACACTCTCACTGACCACTGAGTATGTTTATTTGGGTTTATTCTAATGTTATATAAAGTCAGTGGTCAGTGAGAGTGTCTACCTGTAATTAACTCTATATAACATTAGTTAGGAGAGCACAGGTTTGGGTGCTGATCTTCTCGGTGAACTCCAGACACTGTATGGATGTGGTCAGTTCCAGCAGCAGCAGCTCACCTGATCTACTGTAATGAAGGCCTGGTTAGATAAACTAGGGGCTAGAGGGGAAACTGGGAATAGTGGTCTTCCTCTGGAGGGGAAACTGGGAATAGTGGTCTTCCTCTGGAGGGGCACTAAGGCAGCCCTCACCCTCCTGACCGTCACACTGAAGTGTTTATATCTGGTTATTCTAATGCTGGATTAAATAAGGCCTCTGTGCTGTGGGACTTTTGCTCAGTACTCTGTGGGGGTTTATCTACAGGAGGGGGTTCTGTCTGTGCAGCGTTGCTGAGCGAGAGCGCGCTTCACAGTTACTGAAACTTGCTTCCTGATTCTTTTCCTCCATTAGAACCATCGCTCAGAAGAGACCGGGGATCATTTACCTGAAGGAAACACTCGCACACTGTTATTTTCAATAGGAGAGCAGTCATTTCAGTAAACGCTTACCTTTAAAGCGATAGTCTGGCAGAGGCAGTTCAGGTTCTAGATAACAGTGAGTCATCCAATTAGCTCCAAGCTCAGTCAGAGTCGGGGGTCCGGTGTGAATCTGAGCTTCACTGTAGAGAAACTGACCCACTCTGATCTCTCTACAGTGGAGGTGAATGGAAGCAGGCGTCGGTTGCCATGACTACAACACCACAGATACAGCCCATAATTTATCTCCTATCCAAACCCACCAGTGCAGCTACAAGAGTCTTCTGAGTTTTATATGGAGTGATGATGATGATGATGATGATGATGAAGGTAAAATAGTGAATAGAGAATCTGAACTAATCCAGTTTTCTTTAGGGACTACTTTCTGTAGCCGCACTACACCCTGCAGCATGTATCCCTCCACCATTTTAATGATCTGATTTTAAAAGCAGGTTCTAGAGCCAAACTCTTCTCAGAACTCTGGTAGAACCGTGTCTCAGGCATCAGGCAGCGTCTTCATCACCATTAGGTGAAGAACTTTCTGTGAGGAGCTTTTATTAGAGCTGCAGACGTCTGCTTCCCTTCACCTCCACTGTAGAACTCCAGCTCCAGCGGAAATTATCTAGAACCCAGCGTTTCTCACCCCCACTCTGACTGAGTCTGTTCACATATTAGCTGTTAAAGGGTTTTTTTTGTAGAGAAATGGGTTGAAATGATCTGTGGTAACTGGAGAACTCTGGAGGTTCTCTTTGAAGGAAAGTGCTCATTAATCCGCAGTGCTGTGGTTCTCTTTCGACTCCTTTCTCATTAATATTCATTACTATTGTTTTATTATTATTGTTATTATTATTATTATTATTCTTTGATCATTTCTAGCTTGAATTTGTTTCTGTTTCCTTTTCCAGATGGGAGATGATGTTGTAGTGTGTCAGACTGAATGTGAGAGGATTGTAATTGTGAATATTTATTTTGTAATAATTGTTTCTCTGTACTTGAACTGAGTGAACGAGTCATTATTACTGTTAGAGAGGTGAGGCAGCCTCAGCACGCTTCTCCAGACTTCAGAGCGAGGGCAGAACTCTACGCCTTGGGTTGGTTGCAATGTGTTTGCTAGTTAGGGGTGAATTACTGAACTCTATGCAGTTGTGTTGGAGCTGAAGCTGCAGGTTGATTTAGCATTGCTGATTTTAAAGGCCTGCAGTGCAAACCAGCGAGTGAAGCACAGCCTGGGTCATAGCGCCAGTGTCCAGTCTGGCTTTTTCTACAGTTATTAATGATATGCTAATTTGTAGGGGTGTAACAATACCAGGTCGGGCCCAAATTATTTGTATTTATATATAGAGCATGCACAGTATGGACAAAAGTATTGGGACACCTGCTGATTCATTGTTTCTTCTAAAATCAAAGCTATTAAAAGAGCTGATCCTGCTTTAGTTGGAGAAGCATTGCTGTGAGGATTTGATTGCATTCAGCAACAAGAGCGTTAGTGAGGTCAGGATGTTGGATGATGATCACCACCCCACCTCATCATCCCCTCCTCAACCCCTTCCAAAAGTACTAGATGGAGCTCCTCCACCATCATTCCAGAGAACACAGTCCCTCCACTGCTCCACAGCTCCTCAATGCTGGGGGGCTTTATTATACCCCTCTAGTCCACGCCTGGCATTAGGCAGCATGGAGCCAATAGGGTCATGATGTTGATCTGCTCCAGAGAGTCCTATTCTATTGGCAGTACTTCTTCTCTACAGGGACTAGACAAGCTGTGTGTGTGCATTTGCATGTCTGTGTCAGCAATGGGTGCAGCTTAAAGTAGCTGAATCTATTCATTAGAAGGGGTGTCCAGAAATATTATTATAGCTGATTTAATGCATCATAAAATTACTAAAATTTAATAAACCTTAAAAATCACAAATAGCCCCCAGCTGTTTGAGGGTGGGTGTGTCGAAAGCACAAGCCCCACCCACTTTCAGACAGCATTGCTCTTATGGACTAGTTTTGACAGCAGACCTTTAGTAGTTGACTACTTTGAGGACAATAAAGAATAAAGAGAAAATTGAGGACAAATAAATGTGATGGTGCGCTCAACTTAAAGTTTGATTTTTGTAAATAAGAAAATATAAATAATAAATATTGTAAATAATAATGTAATATTAATATTGTATTAAAATGGCCCCATATCAGCCCGTCCCTGGACATTGTTACACCCCTTAGTAGTTTGTCCTTTTTACTAATCCTGTGAAATCCATGTTATTTCTGTCCCTGTTGACACTTGATGTAATTGGACTTTACTGTTAAAGCTCGTCAGCAGGAGGTGGGGCTGCAGCCTCCGGACAGAATACCAGTATTGTGATTATATTGATACACATGTGATATGAGTTATATTAAAACACTCAGATGGAACAAGATTAAAGACTTGTTTCAGTTATTTTGACCAAAATTACAACCGTGATTGGTTTTGAATGCTCACAGCACATCAATACTGACTAAAGGCTTATTTATTTATGTATGTATTACAGCTCCTCATACCAAAGATTGTATATAATGTTTATTCCAGCTGTCTATGTCAGGATTGTAAAATACATCATAATAATAACAATGTACTTTATATAGTCTGCCCTAGTTGTTAGCCAGTACGAGTACTAGTTGTTACGACCATTAAATCTGATATTTAACTCCAGTAAAATCAGGAATTTCTTCAGTTATTCAGATGATTTATTCATTCATTTATTTATTTATTTATTTATTTTAATTATCACCCTGCCCAAAGATTATACAGACCATTGTTTTCCTTTTATTTGTTCAGTGATAGAAAAAGAAACAGTACTATGAATATAAAACATCAGCATTTTGTGGAGGGTACAGAGGGGTGAGGCGTGCTGTAGGATGGAGATGTTCACTACATGAAGATCAGTAAAAGATAAAGCGGAGGAGGCAGGACGGAGCTGCTGATCCACTAACACTGTTTAAGACGTCTCGGACGCTTTCTGTGCAGCAGCTGGTTCTAATGCACTTATTAAACAATACAACAAAACAGCCTGGCCAGCTCACACTGGTCAAACTGGACCAACCTGACCAAACCAGTCAACCAGTATGACCGAAACCAAGCTGGTCAAGCTCAACCCTTAGGGAATGTTTCTCACTGTGGTTTAGCTGGTTTACAACCCTGGTCAACCTGACCAGCCTAGACAATCAGTATGACCCTGTTTAACCATGCTGATCGACCAGCATCACCAAACCCGACCAACATTAATGCAAACACTGCGCTGAGGAGTGTGACCAGTATGACCAGCTTTTCTTACCAGTACAGGTTATTTTTTTTAACCATGACCAGATTTTCAACCAGTTTGACCATCAGAGACCAGCGAAATCTAGTGCTGAGCTGAGCTTTTCATAAGGAACGGCAGACATTCGCTAGATTACAGAAAGCGCTGTAAACGGCCTCCGCCACCGCCGCTAAACTAGCTTGTGTGCTAATTCTTAGATAATGCTAGTGTTTGTTTTTTTTACATTTATTTTATGATTCATATTTGTGATGTAAACGTTTACACAAACCCAAAATCAGTTTGTATGTGTTTGTATTTTACTGCAACAGTTTGGCAAAAAGTTTTCCCTTTACACGCCTGTAGCATAGCTACAGCTAACATTAGCTAGCAGCCTCCATGTTCTAGATAACATGTTCTAGAGAAGCATACAGTGTCAGAAAACCTGTCATCACGTCTGTTAGAGGTTGCTGAACACATCCACACACGCTGAGGAGAGCGTGGTGATTTGGACATAGTTAGCATCATGCTAATCTGCACTACTCAGCTAGCCACGTGAGCCTCGTAGCTCCAGCGCAGAACTAAAGATTAGATTTTCCACCAAAGTATGGCTTTAATATCAATAAACCAGAGTAACACTATTCCGGCAGGCAGCGCGGGAGAGGAGTGTGTTTACGTAATGTAGAACAGGACAATAATACTACTACTACTAATAATAATAATAATGATGATGATAATAATAATGAGGCAGAAATGTAGAAAAGTATGCAAATATTCAACAAGCACACAACAGGGGTCACAGATGAATACAAAAAGTACAAAAATCATCTTATTCCTCACAAAAACAATATCTGAAATAATCTCATCGGTTCTGAACCTCGTTTAAGCCACCAAAAGTCTAATTTCATTAAAGGAACAGCTCGTACAATCTGGCCTCCGTTTCCCGAAACATCGCTGAAACAGACGGACTGTTTTAAAACGGACACTGGACATAAAAATGGCACCATCCAACGTTTCCCTCCGACATATTTAAAAATTAATAATAATAATAATATGGAATATTATGGAAGAAGGTCTTCAGTTGGGGATTCAGGTGTGTTTGATGGAATATTTGCCCTTCTGAAGCTGAGAGATGTAGAGTTTGGATTTGCTGCCGTCCACACGCTTATACCAGACTTCATCGTGGTTGATGGTTGTTATTATGGCACTATAGCGAGAGAGAGAGAGAGAGTGAGAGAGAGAGAGAGCGAGCGAGAGAGAGACACTGTAAAGCAGGAGCTACAGTCGTCAGTGTTGTTTATATCCACTAATAATTCGGGAGTTTAGTATTTTAAGTTTTAAAAAAGGGCAAAACAAGAAACAGAGACTTCACTAGACTGAGAGAATATAAACACTGTATAATTAAAGAAATGCATCCAGTCATGCTGCGTTATTTTCATGCAAAAACCTTGAATCTCCAGAACAGCAGCTTTACAGGAGGAGGAAAAAAACCCTTCCTAACCTTCAGTGGAAGTTAATGTAACTGATCTATTCATTCAAATAGTCAATGCAGTGTTAGTGGGCAGGGCTAAGCTGTGGTAGGCTGAATAGGTGGAGATATGCAAATGAGTTTAAAAAGAGGCTGATTGAACAGTTTTGTTTCTGTATATAGACCGGGGGACCAAGGGGTGTGGGATTTTAGGTCTGTAGGACTGGGGGAGTGGGGGAGGGTAGGATTGTAGGACTGTAGGACTGAAGGACTGGGGGAGTGTAGGATTGTAGGACTGAAGGACTGGAGAAGTGTAGGATTGTAGGACTGGGGGAGTCGTAGGTGTGTAGAACTGTGGGACTGGGAGAGTGGAGGACTGGAGGACTGGAGGACTGGGGGAGTGTAGGACTGTAGGACTGGAGGACTGGAGGACTGGGGGAGTGTAGGACTGAAGGACTGGGGGAGTGTAGGATTGTAGGACTGGGGGAGTGTAGGATTGTAGGACTGGGGGAGTGTAGGACTGAAGGACTGGAGGACTGGGGGAGTCGTAGGTGTGTAGAACTGTGGGACTGGGAGAGTGGAGGACTGTAGGATTATGGGACCCCACCATCCTTTAGCACATCTCACCTTGATGGGTACTCATCCTTCTTGTCTATGCAGATGGTTTGGCCCCGGCTGTACCATTCTCCATCATAAAAGAGCCGCCCGTCCTCGGAGCGAGCGTTATGCTGGTGCTTTTCACTCTTGGAAGAAGGAACTGCAGGAAGTGAGAGAAGGTTTTACTGTTCTGATGTAAAGCTGAAAACCAAACATCTGTAAAACCCCTCCTACACTGTAGAAACCGCCGCCCCTCCGTGAGTAAAGAAGCACTTTTATTTCATCTGCGTTCATATAAACCTACGCCTGGCAGGGGGGGGCACCACAGTCACCCCACACTGATCCAGCACCTTAATCACATATTAAATATACATATGCATTTTAATACTGACTGAACTTTAATAAGACCACAATGAGGGCAGAGCTTTACCTCAAAATTACAGACAGGGAGAAAAAGGGAAATATCCAACAGATCATCATACATACATATATTATTATTATTATATATTTTATTATAAATTATGAATGAAATCTGATGAAATACTGTAGTATTATGTTAAAAGCTCTAATATATTGGAAATAAAAAAAAATTAAAAAATCCTTTTCAAGTGAAAGAAGCACACACACAAAGAAATTAAACCAATCTCAATCAGATCTGAGATTCCCACCCCTCAGGTAGACTGCTGAGATGTAGTGCGCACACACACACACACACACACACACACACACACACACACACACACACACACACACACACTAGTAAACTAGAGGCAGTGAGCACACATACACCCAACTCCAGCACCCGGGGAGCAGAGAGGGTGAAGGGTCTTGCTGAAGAGCCCAACAGTGGCAGTTTGCCGAGCCCAGGTATCGAACCCACAACCCTGTTATCAACAGCCCGGAGCTCAAACCTCTGAGCACCGCTGCCCCTCATCTGCATAGACAAGAAGGAGGAGTATCCATCAAGGTGAGATGTGCTAAAGGATGGTGGGGTCCTCCACTCCCCCAGCCCTAAGATCCTACAATCCTGTGATGCCCTACTCCTACGCCCCCCCCACTCCCACAGCCCTACGCCTCCCCCAGTCCCCCAAAAGGTGGACAGTCGTTGATTTCAGGTAATAAAATCCCTGACCGCTGGGGGCTCTGGGGCTCAGACCATCACAACTCACCATCAGGTTTGACTCTGTGGGGTCCCAGCGTGGCCATGGCCTGAAAAACAACCAATATTAAACTGGGTGTAAACACGTGCTGATCTGAGGGAATCTGTAATATTTACTATATGAAAGCTGTGACCGTTCACTGACCTTTCTAATGGCCGTCCAGTCCTCCAGGATATCCAAGTCCTGCAGCATGTAAACAATATACGGGCGTATGAGTGTTAAGAAATACAAGCGGATCCATCCTCAACAACCAACAGTGCATCAGTTTCACGACTGATCGGACAGAATTAAAAGGATATCAGAGACGACGACAGGCTTTTTCTTCTTGTCTGGACTGAAGGGATCTTTCTTCTTGTTTTTTCTTGACTGCAGTTCATCGTTCCACAGTTCTGCCCAGAACACAAATAATTAGAACCACAGACATCAGAAAACTGACAAAATGTAACGGAATTAATGTCTAATAATGTTGTATTAATAACGCAGACAAGATATTATATTATTATTATCATTTTCTTTGTCATTAATATTACTATTATTTTTAATAACAATAATAGTAATAATAGTATTAGTAATAATAATAAATGGCTTTATTTATATAGCACTTTTGTTTAACAAAAGAAAGGAAGTAACACAGAATAAAACAGAATTCTAAAAATGTTAGACATAGTAGTAAACTAAAAAAGAATAAACTAAAGTTTAAATAAAAACTTTTTATTTTTTATTTTAAAAGTTAAAATAAAATAAAACATTACAATAGTGTGTATATATATATATATTTACTGGTATTACTCAATAATTATAGTGTATGAATTATATTGTCGCTGTCGTGCAAAAAACCTCCTTAACGTAAAATGATGAAAAAACATAAAAACATCATTTCTATTGGTCTATTCATCATCTATTGATGATACAATAACAACTGTCAGATTTACATTCTGGAGAAAAATCAAAAACTGCCAAAACAGAGATACAAGGTACAGAAATGAATATGTAGAAATAATATTAATTAGGGCTGGGCGATATGGTAAAATACTATATCACGATATTTAAAGACTTATCACAATACACGATATTTATCACGATACATGTAATCACAGACTAAAGACTTCAGTATCAGATTCTTATAAACTGCTGTTCAGATCCTCTCCTGTACTGAATCCAGTGATTTCTACTCTATAACATCTGCTTCATCTAATGAACCCTTCAGTCTAATCACACTGTTAGTAATGAGCAGTGTTTATTAAGCACTGACGATATTGTCATATTGCCCAGCTCTAATATTAATATCACAGCTATTATTAGTATTAACTAGTACTAGTTAGTATTAGTAGTCTGTACCTGAGGTAATGTCTATACTGTGCCGGTCTTCCTCCAAACGCCTGATTTTCTCCTCCAGTTCAGTCTGAACTGTATCAAACAGCAGCAGCTTTTCACTCTGACAGAAAAACAGAGTAAATACAGTTTTCTTTGATACACTTCAAACACATCTCCAACATACACCACTTTAATAATTAACTAATCAATTAATCAATCAATCAGACGATTCAACTCCCTCTGAAACGAGTCTAACATCCATTCTGCTCTGGCGGAGGAGCTCACCTCCCAGTGCTGGAAGGCTGCTTGAGTTTCACAGTCATATTTATGCTTCACGGACTCCAAACACAGCTCTCTGTAGATACCTGCTCCAACAAAACACACCTCACCAGTTAACCAGAACCCAACAGTTACAAAAACAAAACACTGTACTAATAATTAATAAATACATCATTTCATATTCATAGGAGAGCTAAACAATAACAACACATTAACAACAAAACTGTAATACTGCTGCAGCTGCGATCATTCGACACCCTGCAATTTAATAAAACACGCCTGTGAATCAGTGACGGGGTGGGAAAATTATTTATTTTTACTAAATTAATGAATCAGAACACCCATAGAAACTCATCTGGAGCTGTGATTGGTCAGGATAATCACTGCACACACTGAATTTGCATATTGCAGCCTTCTGCAATATCAGTATTGCAAAGACTAACATAATAACAATTGTAATGAACAACACTGTGCAGCGCTAAATCACATCAATCACATCCAATCACATCTGTTCACCGATTCTTTATTGGATTAGCAGTGAAATCACAGTCTGTACACAGTGCTGTTTTAGCTGTTATGAGGAACGTCAGACTCACCCGCAACTTTAGTTCTGATCTGCATGTTCTCCTGAAGATTCGCAAGAGGTTCCAGGTACTCAGGAGCCTTCCCGGACATCACTTCTTGAAGTTTGGCATCAACCTGACTTAACCTCTCCTTATACAACCTGCAAAGCACCACAGCACTGGTCAGCTTCTGCATAAAGATCAGAAATCATGTGCAAAAGCTTGGAAACGTCTGGTCAAACATCCTCTACAGAGACGCCCTGCTATACTCTAATACACCATTACTGTTCATTTACTGAAATTAACAGATTGGAAAATAACAAAATAGGAGCAATGCTGTAAATAAATAGAAACAGTGTTGTAAAAATGTGTGGTAGAGAATTTAGCAATTAAATTAATTAAATACTTACTGATCTTTTAGATCTGTGAACTGCTTCTCCAGGTTAGTCATCTCATCCAGGCACTCCATCCTCCTCCTCTCGCAATCTTCATCATCCATCTCTGCATGAACACAAAGCTGAGCATCAGTAACTACATCAGTAACATCACTGCTCGCTGACCCCAGATGCAGTTGTAGCTGGATTAATGTAATTGTGCAGAGTTTTTGACATGACACAAATCTTAATTAAATTAAAAATAATAATAATATTAATAATAATTCGGCTTAGTTTCCATGTATAGACTGTATTCCTTGGTTTACACCTGTGTTTACTCACGACAACAAACTCTTATTTTGAAAAAGTGAGGAACGCTCATTGGTTTTTCATAATAAGAGCCCTTTAATAGTCCGGGTTAATGCAGAAGGTGACTGTGGGGGTGGAAATGTTAGCTCAGGCTCACAGTGCTGGAGTATTGGTTCAGTTTTTGGGAGTAAAACTAATAATCACTCCCTACCTGAGCTCTCTCCATCCTCAGACACAGACGAGCTCTCCGTTTCCTCTTCATCCGAGCTGCTGCCCTCCTGCTCGGCGTAGTCCACCTCCATCTCCTCGTGGTTGGTTTCTTTCTTCTCCTTGGAGTGCACCGGCATTTCTGCCCTCTCTGCCCCTCTCTCCCCTCTCTCCCCTCTCTGCCCCTCTCTGCCCCTCTCTGCCCTCTCTGCCCTCTCTGCAGGCGGTTTGTCTGGGCTTCCTCGCAGCTGTGAGCCGCTGGGTCTCTGGCTCTTACCGCCTAATGTTCAGAGATTTGTCGCTGGAGAAAGAGAAATAACCCGTCGCCCTTCGTCATTCTCCCTCTACACAGCCGCCGACATCGATCCTAACTGATAAAAGCTGCAAACTTTCCACTTGTAACTAATTACTGCTCGATTTCCCTCCAATGTTTTGCTAAAACGCTTCTGCCCGAAGCGCTGGATGGGGGCTCTGGCGCGGAGTGTGCTCCAGCTCGCGACTCTGGGATTTGTAGTTTTTAATCTCTTCCTGCTCTCCTCAGTGCAGCGCAATGGCGCTTCATAGAAAACTACAATTCCCAAGAGCTTCCCCATTCTATAGACAGCGTGTTTACAGTTTTTCTTTACAAGGCTGAAGCGGTCAATCGATGAAGGATGGATGTTTGTAGTTTCAATTATTATTATTATTATTATTATTATTATGATGATCATTAAATAAACAAACTTAATAAATACGCTTAAAATTGATAAAACTGCCTTTTAGCCCTAAAAGGGAAAACCTGCACTAATGATGATAGCTTTAATCTCTTTATGTAAATTAGCTGTTTTAATTAAAGCAGCTTGTTATTCTGAACCATTTATTCATCGTATTTATTATTTAAATTTATTATTTAAAGAATTTGATTCCTAGTTGTTCATGTAATATCATCTGACATTTTTTGGTATTATTATTTATTATTATTATTATTATTATTATCTAAATTACCATAGATATATTCATATATTTGTTGATTTTAATTACAGTAGTGTACATACATTATTAATTTTATTGTTGTTATTGTTGTTGTTGTTGTTGTTGTTGTGCAAAGCAAAGCTCGTCCCGGACTCGGATTTTTAGTGCAAAAGTTAAGCCATCCTTCCCCTGTGATCCAAACACCCAACCAGCCGTCTGGGATCACAGCAACCACACTGCAACACTACAGCATCTCTTAGCAAGACCATATCAACCACCTGGTGTACCATAGCTCCTCATAGCAACTACATGAAACACTATATCTGGGATACCATACCAACCATCTAGAAACATCACAGTGTGTACCATAGCACCTTCAAAGCAACCACCTAGCAGCATTATAGCATCCACTAGCCAAACAATAGCAACCACCTGAGATACCATAGCAACTTCATAGCAACACTATAACACCCATCTAGGAAATCCATAACATCAACCTGGGATACTATAGCAACCATCTTAAAACATCATACCAACTGCCTAGCAACTCCATATCAAACACCTGGTATACCATAGCAATCACCTGGCATACTAAATCAAACACTATGGCAACATCATAACAACTGTCTAGCAACCACCTAGCAACACTATACGCACTATATAAACTAACAACATTAAGACACCATAGCAATCACCTGGAATACCATAACAACGTCATAGCAACCACCAAACAAAATTATAGCAACCTCCTGGAATAGCTTAACAAGCATCTAGCAACTACCTAGCAACCCCATATCAACCACCTGGTATACCAAAGCAACCATATGGCAACAATGTAACAACTGCCTAGCAACAACCTAATAACACTATAGGCACTATAGGAATCACCTGGAATACCATAACAACGTCATAGTAACCACTAAACAAAATTAAAACAACATCCTGGGATAGCTTAGCAAGCATCTAGCAACTACCAAGCAACCCCATATTAAACACCTGGTATACCAAAGCAACCATATGGCAACATTATGACTGCCTAGCAACTACCTAGCAACCCCATATCAGCCACCTTGTATATTATAGCAATCACCTGGCATACTAAACCAAACACTATGGCAACATCATAACAACTGTCTAGCAACCACCAAGCAAAACTATAGCAACATCCTGGGATATCTTAGCAAGCATCTTGCAACTGCCTAGCAACCCCATATCAACCACCTGGTATACCAAAGCAACCAGATGACAACAACGTAACGACTGCCTAGCAACCACCTAGTAACACTATAGGCACTATAAGTATCACCTAGAATGCCATGACAACTTTATAGCAACCATCAAGCAAAACTATAGCAACATCCTGGGATATCTTAGCAAGCATCTTGCAACTGCCTAGCAACCCCATATCAACCACCTGGTATACCAAAGCAACCAGATGACAACAACGTAACGACTGCCTAGCAACCACCTAGTAACACTATAGGCACTATAAGTATCACCTAGAATGCCATGACAACTTTATAGCAACCATCAAGCAAAACTATAGCAACATCCTGGGATAGCTTAGCAAGCATCTAGCAACTGCCTAGCAACCCCATAGCAACCACCTGGTATAGCAATCAGCTTGTGACCACACTGACAACATAGCAATAGATATTATTTTGGCTTGAATTTTCCACTTATTTTTTAACAGGGGAATGAATGAGTATAATTAATGATAAAAGTAATGATTAATATATAAATATTAAATGAAACAGAGGAGGGAGGGTGTGTGTGAGTTCGATGAGCTCCGGCTCGATTACGTTGTTTTTCATGAAGCTCCGCCATGTTTCGAGGTTTTCCTCTGTGTGTGTGAGAGAGGGCAGTGTGTGTGTGTGTGTGTGTAGATGTGAGTATATATGTGTGTGTGTTTCAGAGCTCAGCCTTTGTGCAGAAATGCACTCCTCTCCCCCGGTTTATTCCGCTTTAATGAGCCGGGCTGGGCGGTAACCGTGCTGTTGGACCGCGCCGCTGCCGCTGCCGCTGCCGCTGCTCCCCCTCTGTGTGTCTGCGGATCAGCAGCTGCTCCTTCAGCCCGCCGCAGCTTCTCCTCTCTGCGGGATGTTCTCCAAAAAGCCCCACGGAGATGTGAGGAAGTCCACACAGAAAGTGTTGGATCCCAAGAAGGACGTGCTGACCCGCCTCAAGCACCTGCGGATCGTTATCGGTGAGTCGCTGGAGGCCTTAGCTAGGTTTGCTTGTTTTGGGAGTGAAGTTGGGCTGCTTCTTGGAATTCTCCGGTCCACCTTAAATGGTGCAGCAGTTGCAGTCTGGCGCCCGAGGCGGTACTACTGTAACCCCTGCACCATTTAAGGTGGACCGGGGAATTCCAAGAAGCAGCCCAACTTCAGCTGCGACTGAGTTCTGGACGGTGCTGTACCGATCCACAGCCGCCCGGATTCACCGCGATTATATTAGTATAGATTTTCACAACTTTAAAACACACTACACATTATTATTATTATTATTATTATTAGCAGTAGTAGTAGAAGTAGTACAAAACAAAATACATTCATTATATAGTAAGACTTTTTCAGTAATTTAGAAACTCAACTTAAAATCTACTTCATATATTATTATTATTATCCTTATTATTATTATTATTATTATTATTAGTAGTAGTAGTAGTAATGTGAGTAGTAGTGGTTAATCTTATTTCCTTTCCAAAATCAAAAAACACGAAAATAAATAAATAAGCCATTAAATGAACACAAAACAAAATACATAAATTATATGATAAGATATTTTTAGTATGTCTAATTTTGAAACTCAACTTATCTGCTAATTGCTGCAAAAATAATAATAATAATAATAATTATTATTATTATTATTATGATTATTATTAGTAGTAGTGGTTGATTTCATTGCTTTCCAAAATTGATTAGCACAAAAATAAACAAATAAGCCATTAAATGAACACAAAACACATTAATTATATAGTAATAGACTTTTTTGTGCCTCTAACTTAGAAACCCAACTTAAAACACACACAGACACACACACACACACACACACACACACACACACAGACACACACACACACACACACACACACACACACACAAATAAACAAGTCAACAAGTAAATAATTCGAAGGCAACAGCTTAGGTCAGACTGAGACTATGCTAAGCTAAGCTATCACTTCACAAAGCCGAAGCATAAGTCCATGCACTTTAATAAAGCATATTTTAATGAGTTATTGCTCACAATTGATCATGTATCATAATACCCTGCAATCGCCCAGCCCTACTCCTCCACCCTCCACCCGCAGCACACCGCCGCTCGTTCAGGGCCACTTCTGACTGTGTGTGTCAGGCCTGACGGCTTCTTCCTGTTTCTGCACTTCCGCTGTTTACCTGTCGAGCTCACCTCACCTGTCGAGCTCACCTCACCTGTCGAGCTCACCTCACCTGTCGAGCGACCCACACAGTGACTCAGTGTTCTTTAAGCGCTGCTGAGATCCTGACGTGCTCAGGAAAGTCTACTGCGTCATATTGCCCACCTGTAGTTCACCTGTCCGGTGCACAGAGCTGAAAGCCGGTGCTGTTCATTTCACAGACGTCTGACTGACCTCCCTGACCCTGTTGGCGAGCTGTTTGGGTGTAATAGCTGTATTATAGTGAATTAGGGTGAATGTGCTGTGATGTTTCTCTAACTCTGCTTTAGCATTAGCATTAGCTGCCCCTCTCTTTCAGGTTTGGGCTGCTGTTCAGCGCCGATTCTGGGTTTTAAGCAGCTGCGAAAGCAATGCGAGACGCACCACGATACCGGGGTTACGGTTTAATATATTGCAGAAAAATATTGAATAATTTTAGGGGGGTCCGAGTGGGGGGTCCGAGTTATGCTCTCTCTGTTGGCAAGCAGCATGACCCGGCATTTGAACCGGCGACCCTCGGATCACAATGGCAGCTCCACTGGACCTCAGAGCCTTCTAAAACTATTATTATTATTTATTTATTTTACAATATATTAAATCATAACTCCGGTGTCGTGGTGCGTATCGTATCGCCAGGTTGTTGCCACTGTACTCCGAGGATCACTGGTTCGAATGCTGAGTCATGCGGCTTGCAGAAGTCCGAGACAGCATAATTGGGCTGACGGTTGATGGCACGTCCTCCTCACGTCACTCCTAGTGTGATGTTGGTCAGCGCAGGCGTCTGTTAGCTGTGTCGGAGCTGAGGAGCCGGCTTTCCTCCTCCTGCCTGGCGATGCTGCATAGGTGCAGAGGTGGTGGTGCAGAGGAGGTGGTGCAGAGGAGACGTGTGCTGGTCCTCAGCCTCTTAGTGTTGGGGGCACTGGCCTTCCAAATGTGGTAAAATAATATGGCAATACTTTGATATTTTGATATTTTCGTACACCGCTTCGTGCAACAGCAGCGTTTCTGGCTCCTTGGTGTGTAGTCTGTCATGCAGGCCTCAGCACAGCGTCTGCTGATGAAGGAGTGGAGGGAAGTGGTGGAGTGGAGTCGAGGGAGGGTCTGCGGGGTGGAGGAGCGCAGGGCGGGACGGCAGAGAGAAACAGAAATAAACGGGAGCTTCCTCTGGGAGCAGCAGGGAAGCGGGAGAAGGAGAAGCAGGCCGTCTCCACAGGCTTCCTGACGGACGTTAGGAAGGGGCCTGTTTTTGGGAAGATCGCTCCGAGATTTAGCTTTGACTCGTTTATCCGTCTCTCAGTATCATGAAACAAAGCATTAAAGGGGAACTGCACCTAATTCTCCAAATTCTCCTCATGTCTCAGAGTGAGAGCTGAGCTCAGTCAGACTCGGGGGTCCGGTGTGAATTTGAGCTTCACTGTAGAGAAACTGACCCACTCTGATCTCTCTACAGTGGAGGTGAATGGAAGCAGGCGTCGGTCGCCATGACTACAACAACACAGATACAGCCCATAATTTATCTCCTATCCAAACCCACCAGTGCAGCTACACGAGTCTTCTGAGTTTTATATGGAATGATGATGATGATGATGATGATGATGAAGGTAAAATAGTGAATAGAGAATCTGAACTAATGCAGTTCTCTTTAGGGACTACTTTCTGTAGCCGCACTACACCCTGCAGCATGTATCCCTCCACCATTTTAATGATCTGGTTCTAAAAGCAGGTTCTAGAGCCGAACTCTTCTCAGAACTCTGGTAGAACCGTGTCTCAGGCATCAGGCAGCGTCTTCATCACCATTAGGTGAAGAACTTTCTGTGAGGAGCTTTTATTAGAGCTTCAGACGTCTGCTTCCCTTCTCCTCCACTGTAGAACCACAGCTCTGACTGGGGGAGCTTATCTAGAACCTCCACTGTAGAACCACAGCTCTGACTGGGGGAGCTTATCTAGAACCTCCACTGTAGAACCACAGCTCTGACTGGGGGAGCTTATCTAGAACCGAGTGTTTCTCACCCCCACTCTGACGGAGTCTGTTCACACTGTTTAATTTTGCAGACAGGTTTGAGAATTTGGGGGAATTCCCCTTCAAGCCTGTTTCTCTGAGCAGTGGCAGTCCAATCACATGAGGCCATTTCCTTCTTTGTGTTCTGGGCCGGGTCCGGGCTTCCTGTCCGTCGTGGTGAAGGAGCTGGCCCAGAGCTAACAGCAGCAGAGCGTCTGAGCTGATAGCAGGAGCACAGAGGAGGGTGGTGCCGGGTGCAGCGGCAGTACCGTGTGCTGAACTCCAGGGTGAGTCAGTGCTGAGTCTGGGTTAAAGATCACCCTGCAGTGTTTCACCAACGCAGCGTCCCGCAGCGTCCCTCAGCGTCCCTCAGCGTCCCTCAGCGTCCCGCAGCCGGGGTGCACGAATAACCTGAATCTGCACAGACTGAGGTGGAGCCCTTCAGTTACCCCTTCAGACCCCCTGTAGGCTGATTGGGTGGGGCTAAGACACTGTAGTCTGATTGGGTGGGGCTGAGCTACTGTAGTCTGATTGGGTGGGGCTGAGCTACTGTAGGCTGGTTGGGTGGGGCTAAGCTACTGTAGGCTGGTTGGGTGGGGCTGAGCTACTGTAGGCTGATTGGGTGGGGCTAAGCTACTGTAGGCTGATTGGGTGGGGCTAAGCTACTGTAGGCTGGTTGGGTGGGGCTAAGCTACTGTAGGCTGGTTGGGTGGGGTTAAACTGCTGTAGGCTGAATGGGTGGGGCTAAGATTCTGGGTGGGGCTAAGCTACTGTAGGCTGGTTGGGTGGGGCTAAGCTACTGTAGGCTGGTTGGGTGGGGTTAAACTGCTGTAGGCTGAATGGGTGGGGCTAAGATTCTGGGTGGGGCTAAGCTACTGTAGGCTGAATGGGTGGGGCTAAGCTACTGTAGGCTGAATGGGTGGGGCTAAGATTCTGGGTGGGGCTAAGCTACTGTAGGCTGAATGGGTGGGGCTAAGATTCTGGGTGGGGCTGAAGTGCTGAGTGGGTTGGTCTCTCTGGGCGGTTCTGGCCGGTCTGATGCTGCAGTCGGGCTGGGCAGTGAGGGGACGCTTGGCTAATTGCTGCTGTGCTCCGAGGTTCTGCTCCTGATCCTGATTAGGAGTTCATCACAGTAGAGGAAGCTCCTCCGCGCCCCGGTCCTGCATTCCCTGGGTTTGGTGTTTGGGTATTTCTGGATCGTGGCTGGCTCTGCTTTCCATCACCGCGGCTGCAGCTCATCCCTGAGAGGCTTAACTGTGCCGTCGGACTGCAGAACCCTCCTGCGGTTCGGTTTTAGAGGAGGAACGACTGGTGTTTAATTACCGTCACTCAGCCGTGCTCCCACTACTCTCACTGTCTCACACACTCGTTCAGACCCCTTGATATTGAATATATATATATATATATAAGTTAAAAATTCTGAATATCTGGTAAAATGAGTTCATTTATCAGACGGGCCGCCTGGGTCATAATATCAGAACCGGAAATGTGTACATTCTGTATGAATCTTTTAGAATTGTTCCCATTATATTATTATATTTATATTACTATTATATTGCCCTGTTATCCTGTTGTATTTAAACATAATATACTATGGAAATTATAAGTATTATACTATATACTTTGTAACATTATTAAACATTATTATATTATGTTTATGCTGTATTATATTCAGGGATGCACTGATACCCCTCTTTCCTTTCCGATACCAGATTTTTAAGCTGATACAGAGAACCGATCCCAACCCTGACTTAAATAGTTGATAGACGGCTCTAAATCCTGACATTTATAGAAGTTTAGTCTCTCTCTGCTCTGAAACGTGAATTTAAACCCTGATTAAAAGCGGTTTAGTGAAGCTGAGGCAGATTCAGCTCTAATACCTGCCCGAGTTTCTGCTTATTATTATTATTATTTCAGCTCAAATGTGCAGATCCTCAACCAGTAAACTCTGTTCTTTAAAGCTTATTAGATCTTATTTGGGATAAATTATAAAAAAGTACAACCCATAAAAAGTGAAACTTAAATATCAGGATTTAGAGACATCCATCCAGTATTCCAGTCAGAGCTGGTATCGGTACTCGGTATCGGCAGATAATTGAAAATCTGGTATCGGAAAGGAAAAGGTGGTATCGGTGCAGCTGTATTATGCAGTATTACACGGTACTGCTGTATTATAGAGCTCTGTATTGTGCTATAGTATAGTAACAGTGTATATATACAATACACTGTAATCTTAATCCTGGACTAACTACTGTTCAGACCCTCTCCTGTACTGAATTCAGTGATTTATACTCTATAACATCTGCTGCTCTTCATCTAATGAACCCTTCAGTCTAATTACACTGTTAGTAATGAACCCTGCAGCTGAACAGTCTCCTCCATATGATCAGAGAAGCTTATCGTTATCACACCATATGATAAAATAGCGTCATATTGCCCATCTACCCTGTTGCATTACACTGTACTATACTATACTATGCTGTACAATATTCTAGTATATGATATCGTACTGTACTGATATGCTGTTATGCTGCTCTATGCTAGTGTAATATAGTGTATATATGATACACTGCTTTATTTAATACATCATAATGTACTCTATATGCTCTCTCTCTACTCTGTATTACAGCTTGGGGAGTTGGATCTGCTGTATAGAGCAGTGTGAGTGTGTGTCTGTGTTTGGGTTTGACCTGACAATGCTGGAATGTGTGCTGAGTGATGTGGAAGTGTGTGTGTGTTCAGTGAAAGTTAAGCTGAGATATTGATCTGTGTTGCTTCTCTGTGTATTTAATTCACTTCCCCCTTTATTCACAGTAACTGATTCATTCAGAGTGTGAGAGTATAGAGGACCAGGATGGATGAGGGGAGCGTGAGCGCGTGTTAGTCTTTGGGTTCGAAGATTTAAAACATGTACATGTGGAGTTTGTAATCAAGTATAAACATTCTAGAGCATTATAGAGCGCCCCCTACGCTTCCTGTAGAGTATTACAGTCTGTCAGAATGAGCGTGTGGATCATATGATCATTATAGAGCATTATAGAGCGCCCCCTACGCTTCCTGTAGAGTATTACAGTCTGTCAGAATGAGCGTGTGGATCATATGATCATTATAGAGCATTATAGAGCGCCCCCTACGCTTCCTGTAGAGTATTACAGTCTGTCAGAATGAGCGTGTGGATCATATGAACATTATAGAGCGCCCCCTACGCTTCCTGTAGTGTATTACAGTCTGTCAGAGTGAGCGTGTGGATCATGTAAACATTATAGAGCATTATAGAGCGCCCCCTATGCTTCCTGTAGTGTATTACAGTCTGTCAGAATGAGCGTGTGGATCATATGAACATTATAGAGCATTATAGAGCGCCCCCTACGCTTCCTGTAGAGTATTACAGTCTGTCAGAGTGAGCGTGTGGATCATGTAAACATTATAGAGCATTATAGAGCGCCCCCTATGCTTCCTGTAGTGTATTACAGTCTGTCAGAATGAGCGTGTGGATCATATGAACATTATAGAGCATTATAGAGCGCCCCCTACGCTTCCTGTAGAGTATTACAGTCTGTCAGAATGAGCGTGTGGATCATATGATCATTATAGAGCATTATAGAGCGCCCCCTACGCTTCCTGTAGAGTATTACAGTCTGTCAGAATGAGCGTGTGGATCATATGATCATTATAGAGCATTATAGAGCGCCCCCTACGCTTCCTGTAGTGTATTACAGTCTGTCAGAATGAGCGTGTGGATCATATGATCATTATAGAGCATTATAGAGCGCCCCCTATGCTTCCTGTAGAGTATTACAGTCTGTCAGAATGAGCGTGTGGATCATATGATCATTATAGAGCATTATAGAGCGCCCCCTATGCTTCCTGTAGAGTATTACAGTCTGTCAGAATGAGCGTGTGGATCATATGATCATTATAGAGCATTATAGAGCGCCCCCTACGCTTCCTGTAGTGTATTACAGTCTGTCAGAATGAGTGTGTGGATCATATGATCATTATAGAGCATTATAGAGCGCCCCCTACGCTTCCTGTAGTGTATTACAGTCTGTCAGAATGAGCGTGTGGATCATATGAACATTATAGAGCATTATAGAGCGCCCCCTACGCTTCCTGTAGTGTATTACAGTCTGTCAGAATGAGCGTGTGGATCATATGATCATTATAGAGCATTATAGAGCGCCCCCTACGCTTCATGTAGTGTATTACAGTCTGTCAGAATGAGCGTGTGGATCATATGAACATTATAGAGCGCCCCCTACGCTTCCTGTAGTGTATTACAGTCTGTCAGAATGAGCATGTGGATCATATGAACATTATAGAGCATTATAGAGCGCCCCCTATGCTTCCTGTAGAGTATTACAGTCTGTCAGAATGAGCGTGTGGATCATATGAACATTATAGAGCATTATAGAGCGCCCCCTACACTTCCTGTAGTGTATTACAGTCTGTCAGAATGAGTGTGTGGATCATATGATCATTATAGAGCATTATAGAGCGCCCCCTACACTTCCTGTAGTGTATTACAGTCTGTCAGAATGAGCGTGTGGATCATATAAACATTATAGAGCATTATAGAGCGCCCCCTACACTTCCGGTAGTGTATTACAGTCTGTCAGAATGAGTGTGTGGATCATATGATCATTATAGAGCATTATAGAGCGCCCCCTACACTTCCTGTAGTGTATTACAGTCTGTCAGAATGAGTGTGTGGATCATATGATCATTATAGAGCATTATAGAGCGCCCCCTACACTTCCTGTAGTGTATTACAGTCTGTCAGAATGAGCGTGTGGATCATATGATCATTATAGAGCATTATAGAGCGCCCCCTACGCTTCCTGTGGTGTATTACAGTCTGTCAGAATGAGCGTGTGGATCATATGAACATTATAGAGCGCCCCCTACGCTTCCTGTAGTGTATTACAGTCTGTCAGAATGAGCGTGTGGATCATATGATCATTATAGAGCATTATAGAGCGCCCCCTACACTTCCTGTAGTGTATTACAGTCTGTCAGAATGAGCGTGTGGATCATATGAACATTATAGAGCATTATAGAGCGCCCCCTATGCTTCCTGTAGAGTATTACAGTCTGTCAGAATGAGCGTGTGGATCATATGAACATTATAGAGCATTATAGAGCGCCCCCTATGCTTCCTGTAGAGTATTACAGTCTATCAGAATGAGCGTGGGGATCATATGATCATTATAGAGCATTATAGAGCGCCCCCTATGCTTCCTGTAGTGTATTACAGTCTGTCAGAATGAGCGTGTGGATCATATGATCATTATAGAGCATTATAGAGCGCCCCCTATGCTTCCTGTAGAGTATTACAGTCTGTCAGAATGAGCGTGTGGATCATATGAACATTATAGAGCATTATAGAGCGCCCCCTACACTTCCTGTAGTGTATTACAGTCTGTCAGAATGAGTGTGTGGATCATATGATCATTATAGAGCATTATAGAGTTCCCCCTACACTTCCTGTAGTGTATTACAGTCTGTCAGAATGAGCGTGTGGATCATATAAACATTATAGAGCATTATAGAGCGCCCCCTACACTTCCGGTAGTGTATTACAGTCTGTCAGAATGAGTGTGTGGATCATATGATCATTATAGAGCATTATAGAGCGCCCCCTACACTTCCTGTAGTGTATTACAGTCTGTCAGAATGAGTGTGTGGATCATATGATCATTATAGAGCATTATAGAGCGCCCCCTACACTTCCTGTAGTGTATTACAGTCTGTCAGAATGAGCGTGTGGATCATATGATCATTATAGAGCATTATAGAGCGCCCCCTACGCTTCCTGTAGTGTATTACAGTCTGTCAGAATGAGTGTGTGGATCATATGATCATTATAGAGCATTATAGAGCGCCCCCTACACTTCCTGTAGTGTATTACAGTCTGTCAGAATGAGCGTGTGGATCATATGAACATTATAGAGCATTATAGAGCGCCCCCTACACTTCCTGTAGTGTATTACAGTCTGTCAGAATGAGCGTGTGGATCATATGAACATTATAGAGCGCCCCCTACGCTTCCTGTAGTGTATTACAGTCTGTCAGAATGAGCGTGTGGATCATATGATCATTATAGAGCATTATAGAGCGCCCCCTACGCTTCCTGTAGTGTATTACAGTCTGTCAGAATGAGCGTGTGGATCATATAAACATTATAGAGCGCCCCCTACACTTCCTGTAGTGTATTACAGTCTGTCAGAATGAGCGTGTGGATCATATGAACATTATAGAGCATAATAGAGCGCCCCCTATACTTCCTGTAGTGTATTACAGTCTGTCAGAATGAGCGTGTGGATCATATGAACATTATAGAGCATTATAGAGCGCCCCCTACACTTCCTGTAGTGTATTACAGTCTGTCAGAATGAGCGTGTGGATCATATGAACATTATAGAGCATTATAGAGCGCCCCCTACGCTTCCTGTAGTGTATTACAGTCTATCAGAATGAGCGTGTGGATCATATGAGCATTATAGAGCATTATAGAGCGCCCCCTACGCTTTCTGTAGTGTATTACCGACCCTGTAATTTATCCAACCTTTTGATTAATATATATTAATATGAAGGGTTCTCCAAATGGTTCTTTGATCATTGCCATAGAATAACCCCTTTTGGTTCCATATGGGAACCATGTTTGTAGTAGAGGTTGTGTGGGGGTGAGTGTGAAGAACCTTTAAATTGATAGAGCACCTTCAAGACCGTAGAACCTCATTGGCCTCCCTGGTGACTGCTGTCATACTTAGCCCTGCTGCACCAGTGGTGCGTGCTCAGTGGCACCAGTTCCCCCTGACTGTGGTAATGGCCCCCATTTTTACAGGTGTCCGCAGATTGGGGTAAAACGTGGCTAAACTAGAAGGTTTCTTCCACACTGTCGCTTTAAGGACTGGAGGACAGTAGGACGTTGACCGCAGGGTGAGTCTGGGCCTAATGTTAGGAGTTGGTGGACAGTGGTCAGACCTGTTTGACCGTTAGTCAGCCTGCTGTAGCTTTAAGTAGTGACCCTGTGGGAACACACACTCCTCTCCAGTTAAGGTCATCTCTGAGTGTTCAGGGAGAGTGTGACGAGGTGTGTGTAGACACACAGCAGATCACGCTCCCCTCGTCCGAACACGGAGCGACGTTATAATCCCTGCAGCCGTCCACCCCACCCGCAAGCGACAGGGCGTGATGGGGCATGCCGCCTCTGACGGACACCCTGTCTCTGTCGTTAAGCCACGCCTCCATAGAGACTAAAGCGCAGCAGTCTCTGAGTTCGTGTCCATGTACACTATATGGACAAAAGTATTAGGACACCTGCTCATTCACGGTTTCCTCTCAAATCCAGCTTTTGTTGGAGTAACTGTCTCTACTGCCCAGAGAAGAAGACTTTCTACTAGATTCTGGAGGAACATTGCTGTGAGGATTTGATTGCATTCAGCAACAAGACCGTTAGTGAGGTCAGGATGTTAGACGATGATCACCACCCCACCTCATCATCCCCAACTCCTCCCAAAAGTACTGGATGGAGCTCCTCCACCATCATTCCAGAGAACACAGTTCCTCCACTGCTCCACAGCTCCTCAATGCTGGGGGGCTTTATACCCCTCTAGTCCACGCCTGGCATTATTAGGCAGCATGGAGCCAATAGGGTCACGTTTGTCTTATTCTATTGGCAGTAGGTATATTTGCAGATTGTGACGGTAAACATTACCATTGTCTGATAAATCACTGCATGATGTGTTTTGATAGTAAGAGAAGCTCTTTCTTTCATCCCCGACAGAAAATGCTGAACCAGCTGAACTCAAGCACTTCTTTGACCAGAACTACTCCCACATCTACTACGTCTTCTTCGAAAACTTTGTCAGCATCGAGGTTAACCTGAAACAGAAAGGTGAGTCTCAGTACACCGTTTCCAGCTGCTTATGTGTCACAGTCTGTCAGAATGAGCGTGTGAATCATATGATCATTATAGAGCATTATAGAGCGCCCCCTACGCTTCCTGTAGTGTATTACAGTCTGTCAGAATGAGCGTGTGGATCATATGAGCATTATAGAGCGCCCCCTACGCTTCCTGTAGTGTATTACAGTCTGTCAGAATGAGTGTGTGGATCATATGATCATTATAGAGCATTATAGAGCGCCCCCTACGCTTCCTGTAGTGTATTACAGTCTGTCAGAATGAGCGTGTGAATCATATGAACATTATAGAGCATTATAGAGCGCCCCCTACGCTTCCTGTAGTGTATTACAGTCTGTCAGAATGAGCGTGTGGATCATATGAACATTATTGAGCATTATAGAGCGCCCCCTACACTTCCTGTAGTGTATTACAGTCTGTCAGAATGAGCGTGTGGATCATATGAACATTATTGAGCATTATAGAGCGCCCCCTACACTTCCTGTAGTGTAGAAAATGACCCGTTGGTTGTTTGTTCTGGTGTTAATCTGTTTCTGAGCTCTGGAGTGACTCTTGTTCCCTTTTTATGTGCTAGGTCACAAATCACAAAGGGAAGAGCTGGACTCCATTCTTTTCATTTTTGAGGTAAGAAATGTTGGTGGCCTTTTCTACACTCGAGAGACACACACACACACACACACACACTCACACACACTGCTGCCTGAAACAGGTCTGTACTGCTTCTCTGATTTTAATCTGAATCCAAGTGGATGCAGAGAGAAGCTGTGTCCGAATATATACAGTAGTGTGCAAAAGTTTTAGTCCTCTGTGTAAATCAGAGTGTAAAGCTGCTGATCTGGTCACACTAATAACACTCCTACAGAAAGTGGTGGAGGTTCTCCATCACTGTGTTCATCATTAGAACATCTCCAAAGTTCTCCTCTCTCATGGAGTCTAGTGTTATTTAGAGTTCTCCTCAGATCAACACCTGGTTTGGTGGTAAATCAGGGCTTAATGATGGTAAATCAGGTGAGCTGCTGCTGCTGCTGCTGCTGCTGCTGATGGAGGTGAACACATCCTCCACGCTGTGCTGGCTGGACTGGGGGGCGTCCAGGAGAACCCTGGAGGAACCGAGCTCTGTTCTTCAGACTAGCTCACCGACAAGATCTCACTACTTTCTTTCTTCAGAATGAGAAGCTCTTGTTTCTCCTTTTTACTGGATTCATGTTCAGCTGCTTTATCTGTTCTGATGAGATCTGGAGCTCCTACAGTAGAACCCTCTCACTGCTGAGAGACGGGGGGGAAGAGGGATGGGATTAGGTTTCAAAATACTGCAGTACTTTTTTACCAGCGACTATATTCAGTATATCTACACACAACTTTACACATAACCTTAAAAGTCACGAGATTGCTCAGGATTGTAGAATATGTGTTGGGTGTGATTGCAGCACACAGCAGTGTTTATTAGACACACACGCCTGTAAACGCTGAATTATATAAGGCTGCTGAGCAACACGGCCTCTTAGCAAACTTCCCCACCACTGAGAGTGAGCAGAGTGCTTAAACATGAGCAGTAATCATCAGAATCATTATTCGTCATTGATGTATTTCAGATTACGTGCTCGTATGTAGAATAAAATAATAATCAGATTTAAGATAGAAAATGTTACACTGTGCTTATTGATTAGACATCAGGATAGAATTCTTCATGTGCCATGTGATAACTCATAAAAGGTTCATGTGTAGAAGTCAGAATTCACTCCTGTCTTATCTGAATCTCCTCTTGGTGGCGTAATGGAGCACCGTTTTAAAGCAGATCAGGTTTAACTCACAGTGAGAGCTAGCCAGGCTAAAGTACAGCCTCCAAACATGGTGGAGGTAGTTTCACACACTGGTACTATGACTAAGACCCTCAACCCTCCTCCAGTCCAACACATTCCGTGGCACACATGTCCGGAGCGGTGGGCAGCCATTGCTGCAGCGCCCGGGGAGCAGAGAGGGTGAAGGGCCTTGCTCAAGGGCCCAACAGTGGCAGCTTGCTGAGCCCGGGTATCGAACCCACAACCCTGTTATCAACAGCCCAGAGCTCTAACTGCTGAGCCTCCGTTCCCCGTTAGTGTTAGTTAGCTAGTTAGTGTTTTACTGTAGCTCAGCTAACTCGTGCCGGTGGAGGACGGTGTGGTCTTGTGGTAATTATGTATTTTCCGGCTGGGGCAGTGACAGTGACAGTGGCACGCCCGTCCCAGGACGCATCGAGACATTTGGTCATTAATGTTAATGATAATTAACAATAATAATGTGGTCAAATGCGTCTCTGATCACCTCTGAATGTGGCTTAAGTGACCACATTACAGTGCGTACTCGAGGCAAACTGTACCCCAGTCACACCTGAACACGCGCTGCTCACTTATGATCGGATCACCCAGGACAGATGGTGCCCGGTATTTATTTAATTTTTTTTAATTTTACTTTGTCAGAATTTAATCTTAGCCATCAACCATTTTCCAACCTCCTTTTATCCCTTGTAGAATGAAACTGTTCTGTTTTATAAACCATTTCTGTTGAGTTTGAGTTGAAGTGGGTGGGACTAAAGTCCAGTAGGCGTAATAGTAGTTTTAATAATAATTAGTTTTCATCAGTGGAAATTTAAAAAGTATTCAGACATTATATCTAAACTAAATGTGTAAAAATTAGACTTCTCTTCTTTCCCCATTAGAGGGGTTCTTTAAACAGCCATAAAGGAGCTTTTCCTTCATAGAGAAGCATTTAAGCATGCAGGCGGATGGTGGAGTTTCCATGGTTCTGTACAGAGCCGTTGCCTTTATTAAAGAGCTCATTTTAAAAGGTGTGTGTGTATATGTATGTATGTATGTGTGTGTGTGTGTATATAAATATATATATATATACACACACACACACACACACACACACACACTAGATTTTTCCAGCTGTGGATCGGATGCTATGTCTGCCTTCTGATGTATTCTGTATTATAATAGTGAGGTCTGTTACCTCACTGTCCCGCCACCGCAGTCGTCCTTTTCCCTTCTGCTCGGTGCACATGTGGAGTTGGATTGATGTAAACGTTGCATGAATTCTGGCCAGACTGTTCAGACTCGCCGTGTATCGGAATTAGTTTCGCACGTGAAAGCAACCCAAGCTGGAACTGTAAATGTCAGATTGTCGTCGCAGCCTTATAGTAGTTTATAATAAACACTTCAGACTGTTTAAATCTTGTGTGTTTTTGTTTGTTTCTTTTACAGAAAATTTTGCAGCTGTTACCTGAGAGAATACACGGGCGATGGCAGTTCCACAGCATCGGTGAATACACACACTCCTCCTGCTGTCTTTACACCACAACCCCTGTAGCTAAAATCTGATTTACATTTACAGCGTTTATCAGACTCTCTTCTCCAGAGTTCTTACAGAAGAGCTTCACTGTTTACTGAAGAAGAACCTCAGCTGGTTTAAATAGACTAAAGTTCAGATCCTCTAATCTTAGACTCTACTAAACACAATATGAAGACCATAATACTCTACTCTTCACCAAGTCCTCTCAGAAGGACTTCAGTCTGGTCTGGGTTTGAGGACAGTGAGTGTTGGACTCTGCTGTTCGGAGCTCTTCCTTCATAGAGAAGCATTTAAGCACACAGGCGGTTGGGGGAGTTTCCATGGTTGTGTATTAAAGCCATTTCCTTTATTAAAGAGCTCATTTTAAAAGGTATAGGAGCTCATCTGTGTGCCACTTAAATACTGATAATGATCCAGCCTGGTCGTGTTGATGTAGCATTTCAACTATTATTATTATTATTATTATTATTATTATTTAATTAGTTTATTTATTGATCTTTTGTCATGTTTGATCGTGTCTCTTTCATGCACACTGATTGTAAAGCCATGTTCAGGAAGGTGGTCTGTCCTTTTCCTCTGCACTGAAAGCTGATGTCAGTAGGATACATAGACCACCGAGAGAAATGCAGAGAGAGCCAAGGATCTGGCATTGAGCCGAGCCAGATCTGACCGAGACCTCTTACACTGTCCACACCTGTATACACACATATGTGTGTGTGTTTGTGTGTTTTGAGAGCTCTTTCTGTGCTCAATAATGGTTTTTTGTGTGTGTGTGTGTGTGTGTGTGTGTGTGTGTGTGTGTGTGTGTGTTTCACAGGCCTCATACTGAAGAAGCTGCTGCACACGGGGAACTCCCTAAAGGTACCAACTGTTTAGACCAACACACAGGTTGGCGGTTCTGGTTCTGGGTGGATAACTCTCATTCAGGGCAGCTTATTTTAAGCAGTGCTAAAAATGAATGACTGTTCCTTGCCAGACCGAAAGGGGGCGCTAGTCATTTCAGGATACTGTGAGGAGTAGGAAATGAAGGTGGTGGTGCTGCTTGTGTGATGTGGGTTATACATTTACATTTACAGCCTTTAGCAGACGCACTCATCCAGCGCCCCCTACAGGCAATTATTAGCAGCACCAGTGAGGACTAATGTAAAACACTCACTTTGTTACCTAAAAAAAAGCATGTGTACACTTCAGTCCCCCCCCTCCCCTCCATAAGACCTACAGTGTGTTTCAGACAATTTCTGTCTTTTATTATTTAGTTCTGATAAGTGTGATGCTGAATCCATAAGATGTGCAGAATAGCCCAACCTCTAGTTTGGAGAGTGGCTTGGGGCTGTAAGGGTTAATGTTATGGTAAAATGTGTGTGTGTGTGTGTGTGTGTGTGTGTGTGTGTGTGTGTGTGTGTGTGTGTAGATCCGCAGGGAGGGTGTGCGTCTCTTCCTGCTGTGGCTACAGGCTCTGCAGTGTAACGCTCTGAGAGAGCAGCTGTGGATTTTCGCTGCTCTAATCCCAGGATTTCCCGCCCAGCCTCAATCCGACCTGGGCCCACGGACCCTGGAGAACATCATCACCCCCGCTCTCAACCTGCAGGAGGGTCAGTAATACCCCACAGCTGGGACTTTGGATTCTGATCATCAATAACGATGACAAGATTGTAATAATCTACAGAATCAGAATCTCTTTATTTCATCAAAGTATGTTACACATACAAGGAATTTGTCTTGGTGAGAGCAACACGTATGACAAGTAACAAAAAAACACAGAACACAGATTATTTAGTCTTAAACTAAAGGAAAATTACAATAAACAATAAACAGGGTAGGGGATACATTAAAAAAGTAAAAAGTACTAAAGGTAATAAAGAGCTGATATTTACAGAAAGTAAAGAGCTGATATTTACAGAAAAGAACATCTGTACAGGTGTGCAAATAGTCATAGTGCAAATAGTCATAGTGCAGATAGTCAGAGTGCAAAATAGCTGTTCAGTCCGGTTTGGTACAGTTCAGCTGTATGTTTTGAGGTTTACAGTGGGAGGTGTCCACTGTGGTTGAGGAGCGCTACAGCTCTGGGGAAGAAGCTGTTAGCATGACGTGTTGTGCTGGTTTTGATGGACCGCAGTCTTCTACCAGAGGGGAGTGTCTATAAGAGGAGGTGTCCAGGATGTGAGGGGTCAGATGTAATCTTGCCAGCCCGCTTCCTCACCCTGCTGGTGTAGATCTGCTGAAGTGATGGCAGGTTACATCCTACAGTCATAAGCAGCAGCGTATAAAGTAATATCGATCAGATCGATCAGCAGCACTGTGATCGAGCCCTCCTGTATTGATCACTGACCCACCCAAAATTACTGATCAGGTTTTTGTCATTAATAAAATCTTAGTAGATAAAAATAAATCTAACAGATGAAAACCTGTGTATTAAATACAGAACACAGCCCCGGCTGCTCGCCCCGTTTGCATTAAACATGCATTAAATATTACTGACAGTTTGTGTTTCTGTAGCTGCTCAAGTCTCTTGAGCATCAAACCTGTATAACATCACAGAGTTCTGTGCATTCTGGGAAATCAGGAAAACACAGAAATGTAAAGATTATTTGTCCAGGCATGAACATTTCTGGAAAATGAAAAAAAATGCTGAAAAAATGTTCAAGATAATGTCAGTAATTGAGCTGCTGAGCCTCTGGGATTGCATGTTTTAGCTACTGATGCCTTGTTTATAGTTGTTTGCTATGCAAGACATGAATATTAAAGGGCCAGAGTCATTCATTTAATTTTTAAATTTTTAGTCTAATATATTATATCTAAAGCTGCAGAAATTGCTAATTATCAGTTCACTGTTTTTCTGATGTCATAAAAATCAATGCATATAGATGTATCCATCTACGCAGCCTACCGCAGTTTAGCCCCACCCACTCACACTCAGGCTACAAGTAGCGTTTTAGACTGGGCTACTTTTTTTAATTGTGGCCTGATACAGAGCAGCTAATCAGAACAGAGCTCATTTACATATATTAGTGTTAAAGGCGCCATTCTATCAGCAGCCTGTTTTATTCTAAAGAAATGTATAAAATGAATTTTGACCAGATGTGGAGTTCAGATGATGAAAAAAAGAGATATAAAAGATATTTTTTTTAATTTATTGATGTTTTCTTTACTCTGCAGCTCAAGTGACCCCAGAGGAGATCAGTCCGCTGGTGCTGCCCCAGTCCGGGGACAAAGCTCAGGAGGATCTCACAGGATATTTTCTAGAGGCTCTTCTCAAATACATGGTAAACCAGGTACTCCCCCCAACCCCTCCCACTAACACTGCTAATGCTAACGCTGCTGCTGCTGCTGCTGTGCTGGACGCTCCACCGGAGCTGCAGAGACCTGCTAGAGCACGCTGCTACATGACTGACCCTGGAGCTGTAGGTAACCCAGAGAGAGAGAGAGAGAGGGAGGCCAGCTGTATGACCTCATATCTACATAACTTCCATATTAGTTACTATTAGTTAATAACCGGATTGCTGAATTCTGAATAATAAACATGCATTGCTGGTCAAAAGTTTGGAAACACCTGACTGAATATGTTTTTTCACAATTCTAAAGCTATTTTACAGACTGAAGGGCATTATAGACTGAAGGGTACTATGAACTAAAGGGCAGTATAGACAGTCAGTCAGTGCCGATAGAATGGCTGTACAGACTGAAGGGTGGTACAGACAGAAGTATCACAGAGACTGAACAGCAATACTGGCAGAATAAATGTGTAGACTGTAGGACAATGTGGACAGAATGACAATAGACTGAGGGTCAGTTTAGATAACAGCAGTAAACACTGGACAGCAATGCTGTCAGAACAAATGTACAGACTGAAGGGCTCAGTGCAGACTGAACGATGCTGCAGACTGAAGGGCAGTGCACACTGAACAATAATGCAGACTGAAGGACAATGCAGACAGAACGATGTTGCAGACTGAAGTACAGTGCAGACAGAACGATGCTGCAGACTGAAGGGCAGTGCAGACTGAACGATGCTGCAGACTGAAGGGCAGTGCACACTGAACAATAATGCAGACTGAAGGACAGTGCAGACAGAACGATGTTGCAGACTGAAGTACAGTGCACACAACGGTAATGCAGACTGAAGGGCAGTGCACACAACGGTAATGCAGACTGAAGGGCAGTGCATGCTGAACGATAATGCAGACGGAAGTACAGTGCACACTGAACATTAATGCAGACGACAAATGTACAGACTGAAGGGCTCAGTGCAGACTAAACGATGCTGCAGACTGAAGGGCAGTGCATGCTGAACGATGCTGCAGACTGAATAATGCTTGCAATAATGCTGACTGAAGGACTGACTGAAGGACAATGCAGACAGAACGATGTTGCAGACTGAAGTACAGTGCAGACAGAACGATGCTGCAGACTGAAGGGCAGTGCAGACTGAACGATGCTGCAGACTGAAGGGCAGTGCACACTGAACAATAATGCAGACTGAAGGACAATGCAGACAGAACGATGTTGCAGACTGAAGTACAGTGCAGACAGAACGATGCTGCAGACTGAAGGGCAGTGCAGACTGAACGATGCTGCAGACGGAAGTACAGTGCACACTGAACATTAATGCAGACGACAAATGTACAGACTGAGGGGATCAGTGCAGACTAAACGATGCTGCAGACTGAAGGGCAGTGCATGCTGAACGATGCTGCAGACTGAAGGGCAGTGCATGCTGAACGATAAGGCAGAATGAAGGGCAGTGCACACTGAACAATAATGCTGACTGAAGGACAGCGCAGACTGAACGGTGCTGCAGACTAAAGGGCAGTGCACACGAAACAATAATGCAGACTGAAGGGCAGTGCAGACAGAACGATGTTGCAGACTGAAGGGCAGTGCATGCTGAACGATAATGCATGCTGAACGATAATGCAGACTGAACGATAATGCAGACTGAACGATAATGCAGACTGAAGGGCAGTGCAGACTGAATGATAATGCAGACTGACTGAAGGGCAGTGCGCGCTGAATGATGTTGCAGACTGAAGCAGAGAATAAACGGCCGTGCAGACTGAACAGGAACCCGAGACTGAATAGCTTAGAGGTGTGGTGCCTCTTTAACAGGGAGGAGTGAACCGATATACAGTATGATCTACATAAACAGCTTGTGGTGCGGTTCAGTCTGTAAACAGTGGAAAGAGTTTAGTGGTGCTGGTGTGACGGTAGTGGAGGAGTGCTTCGAGAGTCAGAGTGTCCAAACTTTTAACCGGTTCTGTCCGTCTGTATTTCTGCCCTCAATCTCCTGCTGTCTGTCGGCTGTTTGCTCTCCCCCTGCCTCTCTCACTCTACACAAAAGCTCCTCGCACGGCCTGCCTCCACTGACTCAATTAGAGCGGGAAAGCACACACTGCTGTGAATAAGTGTCTGACCACTGTTTGAGAGCTCTCCAAATGAGTGTTCATCCAAGTCCCCCCCTCCTGTTCTTAAAGGGCCGGTGTTATGCAAAACCTAACTTTCCCTCCAATAGACCAGTTTGTATTTTATAAAAAGTGTCTCTATTTGGAAGTTTAATTTGTAATGAATTATTGACAGCCCCCCTTTTAAGCTGTCTTCATTAGGATGGGAAGGCAGGCTGATCCTGAGTCAGCAGTGATAATGCTGGTGTTTGAGTGCTGTGGTGTGTCCTAACAGGCCAAAAGTCTGGAGTGGAGGTGTAAAGAGAACCATGAGAAGGGCTTTGCTTTCCTCTTCGCCAACTTTAAGAAGTATTACCTGCCCCACATCTTCCCCAACTTCTCCAAGGAGACCAGTCTGTACAACCCTATTCTGGGTAAGATCAATTGATTGTTTAATATACACAGTTTCAGAAACATAAATGTGTATACACCTCTATAAAACCTTGCAGAGCTGTGTTTGTGTGTGTGTGTGTGTGTATGTCCAAGTCATATAATTCTAATAATTAAAATAAATAAATATTACAAATATTTTCTTTATTTATCACAAAACATACACTAAATGAATACACTAATATCTCCTATTCTAGTGTATAGGAGTGTTTATTGAGGTGTTTATGGACTAATATCTCCTATTCTAGTGTATAGGAGTGTTTATCGAGGTGTTTATGGACTAATATCTCATATTCTAGTGTATAGGAGTGTTTATCGAGGTGTTTATGGACGAATATCTGCTATTCTAGTGTATATGAGTGTTTATTGAGGTGTGTATGGACTAATATTTCTATTCTAGTGTATAGGAGTGTTTATTGAGGTGTGTATGGACTAATATCTCCTATTCTAGTGTATAGGAGTGTTTATTGAGGTGTGTATGGGCTAATATCTCCTATTCTAGTGTATAGGAGTGTTTATTGAGGTGTGTATGGACTAATATCTCCTATTCTAGTGTATAGGAGTGTTTATTAAGGTGTTTATGGACTAATATCTCCTATTCTAGTGTATAGGAGTGTTTATTGAGGTGTGTATGGACTAATATCTCATATTCTAGTGTATAGGAGTGTTTATCGAGGTGTTTATGGACTAATATCTCATATTCTAGTGTATAGGAGTGTTTATTGAGGTGTTTATGGACTAATATCTCCTATTCTAGTGTATAGGAGTGTTTATTGAAGTGTGTATGGACTAATATCTCCTATTCTAGTGTATAGGAGTGTTTATTGAGGTGTTTATGGACTGATATCTCCCATTCTAGTGTATAGGAGTGTTTATTAAGGTGTTTATGGACTGATATCTCCTATTCTAGTGTATAGGAGTGTTTATTGAGGTGTTTATGGACTAATATCTCCTATTCTAGTGTATAGGAGTGTTTATTGAGGTGTGTATGGACTAATATCTCCTATTCTAGTGTATAGGAGTGTTTATTGAGGTGTTTATGGACTAATATCTCCTATTCTAGTGTATAGGAGTGTTTATTGAGGTGTGTATGGACTAATATCTCCTATTCTAGTGTATAGGAGTGTTTATTGAGGTGTTTATGGACTAATATCTCCTATTTTGGTGTATAGGAGTATTTATTGAGGTGTGTATGGATTAATATCTCCTATTCCAGTGTATAGGAGTGTTTATTGAGGTGTGTATGGACTAATATCTCCTATTCTGGTGTATAGGAGTGTTTATTGAGGTGTGTATGGATTAATATCTCCTATTCTGGTGTATAGGAGTGTTTATTGAGGTGTGTATGGATTAATATCTCCTATTCCAGTGTATAGGAGTATTTATTGAGGTGTGTATGGATTAATATCTCCTATTCCAGTGTATAGGAGTGTTTATTGAGGTGTGTATGGACTAATATTTCCTATTCTAGTGTATAGGAGTGTTTATTGAGGTGTTTATGGACTAATATCTCCTATTTTGGTGTATAGGAGTATTTATTGAGGTGTGTATGGATTAATATCTCCTATTCCAGTGTATAGGAGTGTTTATTGAGGTGTGTATGGACTAATATTTCCTATTCTAGTGTATAGGAGTGTTTATTGAGGTGTTTATGGACTAATATCTCCTATTTTGGTGTATAGGAGTGTTTATTGAGGTGTGTATGGACTAATATCTCCTATTCTAGTGTATAGGAGTATTTATTGAGGTGTGTATGGATTAATATCTCCTATTCCAGTGTATAGGAGTGTTTATTGAGGTGTGTATGGACTAATATCTCCTATTCTGGTGTATAGGAGTGTTTATTGAGGTGTTTATGGACTGATATCTCCCATTCTAGTGTATAGGAGTGTTTATTAAGGTGTTTATGGACTGATATCTCCTATTCTAGTGTATAGGAGTGTTTATTGAGGTGTTTATGGACTAATATCTCCTATTCTAGTGTATAGGAGTGTTTATTGAGGTGTGTATGGACTAATATCTCCTATTCTAGTGTATAGGAGTGTTTATTGAGGTGTTTATGGACTAATATCTCCTATTCTAGTGTATAGGAGTGTTTATTGAGGTGTGTATGGACTAATATCTCCTATTCTAGTGTATAGGAGTGTTTATTGAGGTGTTTATGGACTAATATTTCCTATTCTAGTGTATAGGAGTGTTTATTGAGGTGTTTATGGACTAATATCTCCTATTTTGGTGTATAGGAGTATTTATTGAGGTGTGTATGGATTAATATCTCCTATTCCAGTGTATAGGAGTGTTTATTGAGGTGTGTATGGACTAATATCTCCTATTCTGGTGTATAGGAGTGTTTATTGAGGTGTGTATGGACTAATATCTCATATTCTGGTGTATAGGAGTGTTTATTGAGGTGTGTATAGACCTACTAAATATTATTTTTTTATTAATCCAGATAGTTTGTTTGTTGGATAAATTATCAGCTTATATTATTTACAAATCACCTGACAGTCCATTTTTAGAGTAAACCTGACCTTAAGCTGGTGGCCACTGACACACCTCTCTTTGTGTAGGTATCTAGTGCAGTCTGCAGTCAAAGTAATAAATGTATTGGAGCCTTATTTAGAAAATAGATTAAAAAAAAAACACACACACAGATTTGATCATTTTCACCTACTTATGTGGTAGGTTCCTGCTACACGCCCTTCAAACTCAGCGCTAGGATTGCAGGAACATCCCCCCCCCCAAGTTTAGGCCGTTAACCTTTGAAAACAATTTATTTTTAATCAAACAAATAATTTATAATAAAGGACAAACAAAAATGTCTTGGACATAAGTATTCAGACTAGGGCTGGGCTCTAATTCAGACCCTTTGCTATGATAGAGTAAAGTTAGCTCTGAGGGTGTCAGATTTCTCCTGATTGCCTTTGAGATGTTTCTGCACCTTCATTGAAGCCAATTCATTTGAATAAACATGATCTGGAGAGACACACCTCTGTCTGTATGAGGTCTCACAACACCAAGCCATGAGGAGGAAAGAGCTGCCTGCAGAGCTCAGAGACAGAACTGGTGGAGGCACAGATCTGCAGAAAGCTGCAGACAATTCTGCCGCACTGAAAGTTCCCAAGTAACCACAGTGAAAAGAGGAGGCTGAGAACCCAAATGTCACTCTGGCTAAGCTCCAGGATGGGAGAAACTTCCAGAAAGTCGCCCATCACCGCAGTACTCCACCACTCTGGGCTTTATGGCAGAGTGGCCAGACAGAAGCGTCTCCTCAGTAAAGACTCGTGAAGGACATAAGATTCTCTGGTCTGATGAAGCTAAGAGGAAACCAGGCACTGCTCATCACCTGCCCAATACCATGCTACAGTGGAAGGAGCATGGTGGTGCTGGCGGCATCACACTGGGGACTGTTTTTCAGCGGCTGGGGCGGGCAGACTGGTCAGAGTACAGAGATGTTCTTAATGAAGACCTGATCCAGAGCGCTCTGGGCCGAAGGTTCGCTCTCCAACAAGACAGTGACCCTGAGCACCCAGCCAAGACAAGACAGGAGTGACTCTGTGAATGTCCATGAGTGACTCAGCCTGAGCTTTGACTTGAACCCGGTCGAACGTCCACCGATGGTCCCCATCCAACCTGACCGAGCTGCTTGAGAGGATCTGCAGAGAAGGACGGCAGAAAATCTATGCAAAATCAAATGCAGGTGTGCAAACCCCAAGAATGGCTGGAGGCAAAGGTGCTTCAACGGAGTAAAGCGTCTGAATACTTATGTCAATGCGAGATTTTGGTTTCCTTTTCAGTAAATTTGCAAAAATGTCGAATTCTGTTTTTACTGTCTCAATCAGCAGATCGATGGGGAAAGAAACTTTATTTTTTATCATTAAGAATTTTATTCTCACACAAAACAAAATGTGAAACACTGAAAGGGTCTGAAGAGTTTCTGAACATTTCAGCTGTAATTGCCTCAAACTGTATGTTAATAAACAATAAAGCAGGGTACATAGTAGAGCACATGATATAAAAATTAAATGTGATCTCATTTGAATTAATTATATATTTAATATATATTATATATTAAAATTAAAAGCGTGTCTGACTGGATGTGCTGCTAGTAATCTTACTGACCTCTTCATCCAGCAAATATCCAAAATCCACAATTACAGTGTTACCATTCCCGACTGTACACACCTACTGTCATAATCATATTAATAATAATCAAATAAATCATATTTATTGTACATAATGGCCAAAGGTTATCAGATGCTGAGGCTGGGTTTACTGACCACACTGCAAAACAACATCTGAGATGTAAACATAAACAAGTGTGTAAAAACAGCTGTTAAAAACGTGTGTTTAACAGCTAAAATGTGTTTATAACTAGATATAAGATATAGTGTGTTTAAATGTGTAATATACTGTGTTTATAATATTTTTTATAATAATGAAATATACTGTATCTCTCTCTCTCTCTATCTCTCCCCCCTCCCAGAGGTTCCCCCTATGAGACCAAAGCCGTATTATGTAGTTGTAAAGAGAGACCCAGAGACCAATGAAGCTTTGTACTGCACTAAGGAGAACTTCCTGAACGCCAGAGTTATCTTCATCCGCTGGCTCGTCTCCTTCTGGCTCGAGCCCAGAGCCAACACGGGCACACACATCCCGGGAGTGGACGGAGAGAATGTGCCAAAGAACATCCAGGTAATTGGTTAATGAAGCTCTTCTCGTTCAGCTCCGGGTTTTAGAATATGGGATTAATTACGGACGGCAGCAGCAGCAGGGGGTCACTATAATAAGGACACTGTGTCCCAGTCGGGCTTTTTCAGGTACGTATCCAGTGTGTGCTCCAGTAAATCAGACAGAACACCAATGTACAGATCACTACACACAGCCTACAGCGGTTTGGCCCCGCCCATTCGGCCTACAGCGGTTTGGCCCCGCCCATTCGGCCTACAGCGGTTTGGCCCCGCCCATTCGGCCTACAGCGGTTTGGCCCCGCCCATTCGGCCTACAGCGGTTTGGCCCCGCCCATTCGGCCTACAGCGGTTTGGCCCCGCCCATTCGGCCTACAGCGGTTTGGCCCCGCCCATTTGGCAGCCAGCAGTATAGCCCTGCCCATTCAGCCTACAGCAGTGTAGCCCCACCCATTTGTCCTACGTCAGTTTGGCCCCACCCATTCGTTCTACAGCTGTTTGACCCCACCTATTTGGCTGACAGCTGTTTGGCCACGCCCATTCTGCCTACAGCAGTTTCACGGTACACAGAAGATGCAAGTGCTCAGTGTGTGTGTGTGTGTGTGTGTGTGCACCCATGTGTTCCAGAGAGCAGCAGCGGGCCTGGCGGCGCGAGTGGAGGACGCCCCCCGGCCGGATGCTCTGGAGGGTGGAGGAGGTTGTGGGGAGCCCGAACAGTCACACTCCAACACCAGCACACTGACGGAGCGCGAGCCGAGCTCCTCCAGCCTCTGCAGCGTGGATGAGGAGCACCTGACCGACATCGAGGTGGTCCGCCGAGTCCTCTGCTCCTCACGCACCAACGTCAACTTCATCACTGAGATATTCAGACAGGTACCCCCACACACCAGGAACATGCTCCCACTGTTTAAGCTTTAAAATCCCTACATTACGCCACACTACAGTGTGAAACACTAAAATCAATAAATCAATCAATACATCTGTGCTCATGTGAGTTAGTTGCATCATGAGTGTTTGAGGAAGATGAAGCCTTCATATTTTATAAAGTGTGATTGAATAGTGTGTGTGTGTGTGTGTGTGTGTGTGTGTGTGTGCGTGTTTGCAGGCGTTCCTGCTGCCGATGTGTGAGGCAGCAGCGATGCGGAAGGTGGTGCGGGTGTATCAGGAGTGGATCTCCCAGGAGGACAAACCCTCGTTTATGGCAGAGCCGGAGGAGGAGGAGCGGTTTCTGGGGCAGGGGGGCGCTGTAGAGCGCGGCTCAGACACGCAGGCAGAGGTCAGCACTACACTCTTACAGGGATAGCTCACCAGCAATCAAATTTACACAACTTTAAGGCACAGGTTGATTTAGTTTAAATTAGTTTAAAGTAAAAGTGAAAAGCTGTGTTTTGTTGACAGTGCTGGGAAACCGCACAGGTTTCTGATAGCTTGTAGGAAAATGAGTGTTTTTAGAGAGTGTGAAACTGGGCTGAGGGTGAGTGCTGTGTGTAGACGTAGATAAAAACATCTCTTAATCTCTTAACTTCTTGCTGTTTCCACACTTGGAAATACTGACCAGAACACCAGAAAAATCCGGAGTCAGTGATGAGCAGATTATCATTGGTTAAGATGATAAACATTTAATGTAACGCATGATCAAACAGCTGTTTATGCAGCCTTTGATACTTAAAATCGTCTAATTAGGTTTGCAGTCCATTATATGATCATGTTTTGTGTGTGTGTGTGTGTGTGTGTGTGTGTGTAAAAAGGGCTCTGGACGCTGTAGAAACCCTGGTTGGAGTAAAGGTTCTGATGCTGAGCTGCTGGAGTACAGTGTGAATGCTGGAGTTCAGGCAACTCTGCAGGTACACACTTCACACACACACACACACACACACACACTGATGCTTATCTGTGAAAACAAATTAGTTTGAGACTTTAGTGAAGTTTATAATTTTAGATCATCTGAATTTGGACCATTGTTATTTCCTAATTAAAAATAAAAAAGCCCTCATTAATGCATTTCAGCCAATCGGCTGCATTGTGCTGACAGAGAGGCCCTTAATAGCTGTATTTGGTATAAGACCAGTATTTCTGATCGTCATTATTAGTTTATTAGAAAACAATATATTTAATAAACTTAAATAATTAGATAATTATTATATATACATAAATATTATCTGTCTCTCCTCTCCTCCTCTGCAGGTTTTCATTATGAACTCCTCCAACGTGTTCCTGCTGGAGCCGGCCAATGAGCTGAAGACGCTCCTGGAGGAGCATGTTGATATGTGCAAGCGCGTCCTCAACATCTACCGCAGCCTTGTCATGCACCAGACCATGGACCAGAAAACCTGGTACTCTTTCCTCCTTCCTTTAGAGCAGCATTTCAGTTTGATCTTTATTATATTATTTTGTATTTCTGTGTATTATAAAACGTTATTTAACCCTTTAAACCATTAGTTACTGATTCAGTTAGTCATCCTGAGGTGAAAACTACAGTAGGCTCAGCTTAGCAGTCCCACAGGGTTCTATTTTAGGGCCTGTGAAAGTGACGTAATGAAGTGTGAACCTACACACAGGGTTTAAAGGGTTTAAGGGGTTAAACAGCCCTCTGTGATGGAAGCAGGTACCCCACCTATTAGCATGCTGCTAACTGCAGGTCTAAATCAGCACACACTCCTTAAAGCGTCTGCAGGTGTTCAGTCATCTCTGATATACTTGATTATGTGGATGCTGCCACTGTATGTCTTACTGATATCTACAACATGCTCTGAAGTACAGAGCAGAGCTAAATGTGTGTGTGTGTGTGTGTGTGTGTGTGTGTGTGTGTGTGTGTGTGTGTGTGTGTGTGTGTGTGTGTGTGTGTGTGTGTGTGTGTGTCTCTCTCAGGGAGCAAGTCCTGCTGGTGTTGCTGAGAGTGACGGAGTGTGTGATGAAGCGACCTCCCTCCGTCATGCCTCATGGGAAGAAGAGTAACACACTCTCAGGACGCCTCGCAGGAGCCGTTTTTCAGGTCCTTCAGCAGCCACACAACACACACACACACACACAGCACAGAGCATCCTGATGTCTCACTATATCGCTTTATCCCAACTTCAAGTGTCTTAAATCCTGATACTAAAATTAAGGGAAAAATTATTTACAAAAATGAAATTCTCATATAGTTTGTTAATATAATTACAGCAGTATTGGAAATAAAACCTCGATGACAAGGATTAATATTTTCTCTTTATTTAGCTCTATTAAGTTCAGTTTAAATTATTATTATTATTATTATTATTATTATTTATTTTTCCCCCCAAAAATAAGACTAAGAATAAACAAACACATTGATGCATCACAGTGAGGCTGAGAGAGAAATAAATATGTATATAAATAAATAAGAAAACACTAAATGAGAGACACTTTTGCACCACACACAGCTTCATGTCTGATTAGGCAACTCTCTAACAAAGGCAGTCGGACTGTGGCTGCCCTGGCGTGATGGAATCTGGCAGTGATTCGCTGTAGTATGTTTGCTGTGGTAGTCGTATTTGCTTCTCCGCGCTTTAGGAAAGTAGAAAACACACTTTAATAAACGTAACACCGGTGGAGGGCTTCAGGACTTCCCGTACAGTGTCAGTTACACTTTTTATACGCCACAAACACACGACGAACGTGCATTACACAACATTCACACTCTGAATCACCTGGTTTCCATCACCTCTGATGTCCATATGCTGAGAACGCTGGTGAGGCTGGTGTGAGGCTTGTAGACGCCACTGTCTCAAGATAACGAAGTCACCATCTGTCTGCTCCTGTTCCCCAGACAGTTCCAGATGTAACAGCATGTGGAAAACTAAAACAAATGAAATGAAAATTACCTACACACACAGTACTGCCATTCCTGAAACATCCCCCCACTAGTATAAGATGTATGAACAAACGTTTTACAAGTACGTCCTACTCAATCCTGAATTTTAACATAGCAGCCAGTAACACCCGGATTGGTCATGTTAAAAGTGGAATTCCATCAGTCTGAGAGCATTCTGGGTCGTTACGTTCACTGCAGTTTTCTCCTGGAGTTACAGGGTTTCAGATTCTGCACTCGTCATCTTTTTCACTGCTCAGGAACTTACTTCTGCTGCTTCGTCGTCTTCTTGTACATCTGCAGTCCTGGACTCCACTGACACGTCACGCTAATACCAGCGCATATGTATATGCGCATGTTTACTCAGTATTGTCATATATCTGCTGATACCCGCTCCTCCTGCACATTGTTCATTCTTTATTCTTTATAACTGCACAGCCTTTCATCTCCGGGTGGTCCAATATATATTTTTTACATTTATTTCATTATTATTATTATTATTATTATTATTAATTTCCAGGATCAATAAAGTATCTATCCATCTCCTTCATCACTGTAATTCCTGTTCTCTCTCTGTGTGTCTGTCTGTGTGTCTGTCTGTCTGTGTGTGTGTGTGTGTGTGTGTGTGTGTGTGTGTGTGTGTGTGTGTGTGTGTGTGTCTGTGTGTGTGTGCAGACTCTGATAGTGGCCTGGATTAAAGGGAATCTGAACGTGTATATTTCGCGGGAGCTGTGGGACGACCTGCTGGCCGTCCTGTCCTCTCTCACCTGGTGGGAAGAGCTGGTCACCGAGTGGTCCCTCACCATGGAAACACTCACCAAGGTGCTGGCCCGAAACCTGTACAGCCTGGACCTCAACGAGCTGCCTCTGGACAAACTCAGCGAGCAGAAACTGAAGAAGCACAAAGGCAAAGGTGACCCAGACACACCCTCAGATACCCCCAACCCGCCCCTCCACCCGCAGGCTGGGGCAGGTTTTAACGGGGCTCTCGTGGAGCATTTACAGCTGTTACATTTTGTGATGATGCCTGAAGATGTGTAACAACTATTTATGTTCAGTGAAATTAAGTAAACTTTTTTTTAGGCCAGAATTTGGTCATTATACACCAATATACTGACCAAGAACTGACCGTTCACTTGCTGCCTAATATATCCACACTTGCCGGGAACTACTAGAACCAGATCATCAGTATTTTCACTTCGGTTTTAATGTTATGGCTGATTGGTGTAATAAATTATGATAAATAATTAAATAATTGTCTGTAATAATGTGGAGGTTTGTGTCGATTATATGAAGAACATGCACGTCTCACTGACCCCCTACAGGTGGCGCTCATGAGGGCCAGAAGATGGTGGTGGACCGCTCTTTTTCCAAAGGCTGGAGCCGGGACCCCCCCGGCCAGGCGGCAGCCATGCGGCAGCGCAGCGCGACGACCGCTGGTTCCCCGGGCATCGAGAAGGCCCGGAGCATCGTCCGACAGAAGACCGTGGGTGAGTCTCACACTGTTACTGTAGTAACGATGAATTCACACCTGAGGACCAGTCTGATCACTGCAGAACGTCCGATGTGAGCCGTGACACGTTTACAGTGTGATTTCCTCCTAAATGCACGTTTAATCCGTTGCTTAGCAACTTGCTACAGTGCAACACACAAGGAAACCTCTCGCCAGGATCTCCTTACTGCTGAATATTATTGCACCGTTTAAATCACACAGATGAACTCGATCATCACCGGGAAGCAGAGAGAACTCTCTTATTAGAACTTTATTAGAACTACAAACACACTTTATTAGTAGTAGTATGAGAAAACTGGTATTTTTGCTCCTGGGCTCCCCCTACAGGTGAGGAGTGTAATTCACTTTTACTCCACTGCAGTAAATACAACTCAGGCTTTGAGCGCCCCCTCATGGACAGCTGTACACATGCTTAGTGGTGGTGGAGCAGCATGTGGGCTTAGGTGGTGGAGTAATACTACAGGATTTTACACTAATATGACTCTATGGGTTCTGCAGCGTTACACAGCAGCAGTTCTGGAGAGAGGTTCTCCTCCTGCAGCTCCACCACCAAACCTCCATAGTGCAGTAGCAGCAGCAGCGCTCCGGCCCGGAGTGGGAATGACGGAGACGCCCTTCTCCCTGTTCCAGTCAGTGGTCTTACAGCTGTCCATGAGGGGGCGCGTAAAGCATGATATTTACTGCAGTGGAGTAAGAGTGAATTACGCTTCCCACCTGTAGGGGGAGCTTAGGATCTTACATAATGACTCTCTGCAGTGAGTTTGAAATGGTTTAGTCTGCTGGGTGTTTCTAGTTATTGAATAAGGAATTTATTATTTATATTTTTAATATCAGATTTACATATTGTCTCCTCTACTGCTGCTAGTGCGTGAATACAGCCTGCACTGGCTGATCGCTGGTTTATTTTGTCTCCAGTTGCTTTAAAAATGTCATTTCCTTACTATATAGCCAAATGTTTTTGGACACCCCTTCTAATAAAAAGTCAGCTTTATGGTCAAAACTGTAAATTCATTCTGTACAGAAGTACTGCTAATAGAATAGGACTCTCTGGAGCAGATTAATCAACATAATGACCCTATCGGCTCCATGCTGCCTAATGCCAGGTGTGGGCTAGAGGGGTATAAAGCCCCCCAGCATTGAGGAGCTGTGGAGCAGTGCAAGAGCTGTGTTCTCTGGAATGATGGTGGAGGAGCTCCATCCAGTACTTTTGAGATGAGTTGTGGAGTTGGGGATGATGAGGTGAGGTGGTGATCATCATGACCTGATCTCTAACACTCTTGATTGCTGAATGCAATCAGATCCTCACAGCAATGCTCCTCCTCCAGAATCTAGTAGAAAGTCTTCTTCTCTGGCCAGTAGAGACAGTTACTCCAACAGAAGCAGGATCAGCTCTTTAACACTCTTGATTTCAGAAGAGACAGTGCATGAGCAGGTGTCCCAATACTTTTGTCTATTTATCGAATGAAGGTGATGTCAGCAATGATGCTAGTCCCTGATTGCAGACTGTTAGCAATGTAAGCAGTGAATCACCAGGGGAACGTCGCTAGCTGTAATGTCGGACGCCGCTGTGGGCTGAGGTTGACTGAGACCGAACTACAGCAGAGCCGGCGAAGACGAAGACCAACCGGTCACTTCCGTCCACTCCTGCCCCCTCTGCCTTCCTTTCTCTTTTTCTAACGGTCACTGCTGTCTGCCTCGCTGCCTCTCTGTGCTCTGTCTCACACACTCTTCCCTTTCTCTCTTTTTCATCCTCCCCTCCTCTCTCGCCCTTTTTTCCCTTCTTTCTTTCCCTTTTTCTCTTCCTCCATCACTCCACCCTCCCCACGCCCTCCTCTGCTGGGTGGTAGCTCTGCGTAGCTGTTCGACGGGTGACAGTCTGTTGTCTTCAGCGTTTATCCGCAGTGCTAAAAGTGCCCCCGTCCTCGTGCACCCTGCCCACCCTCTCCTGCCTGACTCTGTCCTCACTCCCCTAGCAGACGAACTGTCAGGTAGAGCCTCTCCGCCTGCCTGCTGCAACCATGCACCCGTGTGTGTGTGTGTGTGTGTGTGTGTGTGTGTGTGTGTGTGTGTGTGTGTGTGTGTGTGTGCGCGTGTGTGCGTGTGTTAATTATTCTAGTCAAGCACACTGTAATTTCAATGCCCATATCAATTTAATGATTGTAATGTGCATGGAGTAATGCACTTTACTCCACCCATTCAGCCTACAGCCGTGTAGCCCCACCCATTCAGCCTACAGCGATTTAGCCCCACCCATTTAGGCTGCACTGATGCAATTAGTTCTAAGCCTATTATGTGTTTAACATATTATATATTATACGCGTGTGTGTGTGTGTGTGTGTGTGTGTGTGTGTGTGTGTGTGTGTGTGTGTGTGTTGCTTGTTCCTCTGCTAACCTCAGCCATTTCTGCCTGCACTGTAGCTGATCTGTAGCTGCTCTGTGACCGTCTTTCTCGCATGTTTCTGTGTGTTTGTGTATCTTTTCCCACGGGTTCTCCACCTTTACAGGAGAACTCCACCCATCAAAATTCTCCTCATATCTCAGAGTGAGAGCTGAGCTCAGTCAGAGTCGGGGGTCCGGTGTGAAACTGAGAAACTGACCCACTCTGATCTCTGTACAGTGGAGGTGAATGGAAGCAGGCGTCAGTCGCCATGACTACAACAACACAGACACAGCCCATAATTTATCTCCTATCCAAACCCACCAGTGCAGCTACAACACAAGTCTTCTGAGTTTTATATGGAATGAAGATGATGATGATGATGATGATGATGATGATGGTAAAACAGTGAATAGAGAATCTGAACTAATCCAGTTCTCTTTAGGGACTACTTTCTGTAGCTGCACTACACCCTGCAGCATGTATCCCTCCACCATTTTAATGATCTGGTTCTAAAAGCAGGTTCTAGAGCCGAACTCTTCTCAGAACTCTGGTAGAACCGTGTCTCAGGCATCAGGCAGCGTCTTCATCACCATTAGGTGAAGAACTTTCTGTGAGGAGCTTTTATTATTAGAGCTTCAGACGTCTGCTTCCCTTCACCTCCACTGTAGAACCACAGCTCTGACTGAGGGAGCTTATCTAGAACCTCCACTGTAGAACCACAGCTCTGACTGGGGGAGCTTATCTAGAACCTCCACTGTAGAACCACAACTCTGACTGGGGGAGCTTATCTAGAACCTCCACTGTAGAACCACAGCTCTGACTGGGGGAGCTTATCTAGAACCCAGCGTTTCGCACCAGACCCGCACTCTGACTGAGTTTGTTTACGTATTAGCTGTTGGATGATGGAGGATCGTGTGCTGATTATTAATCCAGGTGTGCGGAGTGTAGGACTGTGCCTCCTTTTGTGTTTTATGGTTCATTTGTGACTGAATGGCTTCATCAGCCGGCTGTAGATAAACACATACACAAGAACCCACACGGGCCTGTGTTCTGCGTGTGTTGACGTCCAGCTTGTTTTCTTGTTTGTTTATTGGTGTGTGCATGTGTTTACTTTCTGCATGTTTACCTGAGACCGTGGTTTCTCAGTGATGTGTTGAATGTATTTAAATATATTTGAACTATATATTTATATTTATATATATTTATGGATTATGATTAATATGTATTAAGTGTTATTATCTGGTGTAAATGTGAGGATGTTCAACTACTGTTCCTTTACATCCAGTCCTGGGGAGCTACTGACCGGCACAGTCTACAGTGTGTCCTGCATCAGCACACCTGATTCTCCTAATCTCTGATCTGCTCACGGTTCATTCCGATTGTTTAGGAAACGATTCAGTTCATTCACCGTGATTCTTTTGATTTGCACACTTGGATACAGGTCGGAATTCATTTACAGTCCAGTGTATAAATGCAGGCAATCCCAGTCCAAACACTACAGCTGTCATCCTCTACAGAGACACTTTTCTGTATATTCTTAAGAACATTTACTGTTTTTATTTATTAATTTAACAAAATACAAAAAGTAAGGCTCATAAACTGTGATGATTAAATTCAGTAAATAAATATAAATTATATTTAAATGTGCCGAAAATATTATTTACTTATTTACAACAAGAAAATCGACAAGATGTGCTTTCACCAGGGTGCACAACTACTAAACACTTATTTTTGTAAATCAAATTAATAATTTTTAAATATACAAATAAAAAAAAGTATATAATAATAAAATAAATGTAAATATTATTGAATAGTGATTCACTGAATCACAACATTTCCCAAAAGCATCTTCAAGCCCAAATATGGTTCTTGAGTGGTCGAGCGAGCATCACACTGAACATCTCTCTCTCTCTAAGGTAAATTATCTTGACTGTAGATTCTTTTGGGAAACGTGGCTCTAATAGATGAATCACTCCCACTGTGTCTCAGTACCTGGTGAGCTGGCCAAGATTTTTAGTTTAGTGTGTAATTTGTACTTTTGTAGTTTGAGAGTGCATGTGCAGGTTTTTGTAGAAAGCTGTTGGGTGTTTATGTAGCAGACCTGTACGGCTTCATTAGGGTTAAAATGCTGCCGACCTACATTTACCTCCTCCCCAGAGCGACTCGTCTACAGAGCTGCCTACTCTCACTGCCCGCTAAGAACACATCCCTAACTAGTGTGAGTAGACTAGAGGCCAGAGATGCCTCTAAGCTTGGATACTGCCCAATACTCTGCTGCCTGTGTAGGCTTTAGAAAGCAAGGCAGCCCCTGAAGTATTGAGACACCCCCACCAGTTATAGGAAATGAATTGGTAATTTGCCTCGTCTGAGTGCTGCTGCCTCTGGTAAACGTTCATGAGCTTTCGAGTGCACAGTCCCTTACTGAGCGGAATCCGGTGTGCTGGAGCAGTGAGGTGTAACCTGTGCCGGGGTCAGCGGCTCCTCAGGACCGGAGCTGAGAGTCTCTTTGATTTCTTTGTGATTTTTGCATGCATGCCTACAGACATGGAGGACCCCCCACTGGCCCCCCGTGGGCCACGGGCACGTCACTGCTCCCAGAGCGAGGAGAGCCCGGCCTCTGAGGTGTTCGCAGCATCGGCCGACCTGGAGCAGACGCCCCTCCCGCGCAGCAGCAGCGCCTCCGACATCATGGAGCCCTTCATCAACGAGCGGGTCAAAGGTGCAATTCCTGTTTCTGAAAGTCCCTCTCACACCCCCCCTTCCTCCACCTCCACCACGGCCCCCACAGAACCCCCCCACTGCCCCCAGACCTCCGACCCCCACAGCGAAAGCCGGGCATCTTCCCTGGAGGTCGGCGACAGCATCTACGACCACCTCTGCCAGATGCCGGGGCCGCAGCCCCCTTTCGTCCCCGACTGGACGTGCGCCGCCGCCACGCCCCCCCCTCTGGCCGAGGAAGACCTTTTCAGCTCCCTGAGGGAGTACTTTCTGCTCAGGGACCCTGGGGAGGCAGGGTTAGGTGGTGTGGGGGCGGAGCTTAGTGTGGATAGGGGCGGGGTTTTGGAGGATAAGGAGATAGAGGCGAGTGAGCAGAGCTTCTACGAGTGTTTAGAGCAGTGTGAGTGGGTGTCCACGTGCACGCAGAGCCAGGCTAGCACGGACGAGCCGTCCAATCAGAATCTAGCAGAGGACAGGAGGGATTCGCAGTTACACAGGCAGGACGCGACCGACCGGTCAGTTGAGATCGAACCCATCTCCCAGCACCCCCAGCCCACGTTTCGTCCCAAACTGACCCGTGGCGGGTCCAAAAAGCGCCCGGGCGGAGGCGTCCACGTCAGCTTCCGCCCGTCTACGGAGTCGGTGCACTTCTTAAACCCGCTCGACCCCAAAGAGGCGCACTGGAAGGTCCGACTTCGCCGCCTCAGTCACTTCAGCGGCCACCCGACAGGGTCTAAGGTCCGAGACGGGTCAGGCGGAGGAGGTGGAGGAGGAGGGGGGGAGGCTGGGGGATCATGCTCATCCGCGGACGGGGCGCGCTCCACTGTGGACGGGGCACATCGGCCGGGGCGCATCGGCCGGCCCTCGCTGCCCCGCACCCGTGCGTCCCGCTCCAGGTCGCAGGAGTCGGGCTGCAGCCCCTCTCGCCAACAGGTGGCGCTCCTGGGCGGTGTGTATAAGTCCGTGGTCCACGCCCTCTCCAAGCCAAAGAGTCACGCGGCAGCCGGCCAAACCCACAGCGTCCCCAAAGCGCCGCCAGACGCCCCCCTGAAGGACCTGTACACACATGTAATGGGCTATTTTGGAAGAAGAGCAGCAGGTGAGGACCGATCGGTCTGCAGCAACACGGACGACACGAACCCAAAACAAGCCAGACTAAAGCGCCTGTTCCCTGTCCTCCTCTTTTTCTTTTTTAACTGTTTGTTTTTTTCTTTTTTGGCTGAATGCGGATTGAATTTAAGCTTTTTTGTGTTTTTTTTTCCTTTTTAAAAGTAGCTCAAAGCCGTAAAGAGCCCACAGGCCGATGCCTGCAAAACCTCCTCCTCTGGGACGACCCCCTCCTCCTCCTGCTCCTCCTCCGGCTTCTGGGATCTAATCTCTGCTGCCCTTCTGCCCCCTGGATGCTGCATGCGACCTCACGCCTCCCTCCCAGCCCTCTCTCTCTCTCTCTCTCTCTCTCTCTCTCTCTCTCTCTCTCTCTCTCTCTCTCCTTGTCTAGATCACACACACACACACACACATCCACACAAATGTCGAAACAAATACGCAAGTTTGATTCTTGCCAGCAGAGGGCAGCACTTGACCAGTGAATTACTGTGGGTCATTGTGAATTTGTAGACCTGGTCTATTGATGGACTGATCGCCTCCTGCACAGGGTCACGCCATGTCCTCCTGAATTACAGGGAGTGGTGCGCTGAGAGCGGGTTTAGGGTAGCTGATAACAGAACCTGTCAAAAGTTTGGACCCATCTGACCTGATATTTTAGTCTGAAGGACTTGGCTTAAATGTCTGAAGATTAATTCATTTTTAATTAGCTGCTGATACATGAGCCCATTTACAAAACAAAAAAAAACAGATAATATTTATAATAATAACAAAATTAATAATATAAATAATATTTATTTTATTAATATTTATGATACAATATTAATAACATTATTATTATTATTGTATAGTAGTTGATGTAATATGTTGGTGTATGTTACACCACACACTACTGTTCAAAAGTTTGGATTAGTGTTAATAGTATAGCACTAGTTTAGTTGCAGATAAATGTACTTTGGCCCCGCCCATTCCGCCTACTGCACTTTAGTCCCAGAAAACAAACTAGAAGAACTATAATAAAGGAAATCGTAGGAATTATTATTGTTGTTATTAATATTCATATTCTGTAACATTTTTGTTAACAGTTTGAAATGTTTGAACATATTTGAAACTTTTGAACAGTGGTGTAAATATATTTTATTGTGTTTATTGCATATATAGTGTTCTTCAATAATTTAACGTAATATTCTATTTATTGAGAAAAATAATACCAATTAAAATCCTCAGTAGGTGTGTCCAAACTTTTGAGCTGTAACTAATCCTGTTGGGGAACACACCCCACGCTGAGCCTGGGGGACGACTGTGTGTGATTCAGCACCTAACACACACACACACACACACACACACACACACACACACACACACCTTTCTAACCATGTGCTGGAGGATGGCGGCTGCATCATCTAACACACTCCCTGCTCTCTGTGATAACCCCGGTCCACTACAGGTGCACTAAAGGAGAATTCCTTCTATATTTCAGAACTTCTTCATAATTAATTAAACAGTCAGAGCTGTGGTTCTACAGTGGAGGTTCTAGATAAGTTCCCCCAGTCAGAGCTGTGGTTCTACAGTGGAGGTTCTAGATAAGCTCCCCCCAGTCAGAGCTGGAGTTCTACAGTGGAGGTTCTAGATAAGCTCCCCCAGTCAGAGCTGTGGTTCTACAGTGGAGGTGAAGGGAAGCAGACGTCTGAAGCTCTAATAAAAGCTCCTCACAGAAAGTTCTTCACCTAATGGTGATGAAGACGCTGCCTGATGCCTGAGACACTGTTCTACCAGAGTTCTGAGAAGAGCTCGACTCTAGAACCTGCTTTTAGAACCAGATCATTAAAATGGTGGAGGGATACATGCTGCAGGGTGTAGTGCAGCTACAGAAAGTAGTCCCTAAAGAGAACTGCATTAGTTCAGATTCTCTATTCACTATTTTACCTTCATCATCATCATCATCATCATCATCATCATTCCATATAAAACTCAGAAGACTTGTGTTGTAGCTGCACTTGTGGGTTTGGATAGGAGATAAATTATGGGCTGTATCTGTGTTGTAGTCATGGCGACCGACGCCTGCTTCCATTCACCTCCACTGTACAGAGATCAGAGTGGGTCAGTTTCTCTACAGTGAAGCTCAGATTCACACCAGACCCCCGACTCTGACTGAGCTCAGCTCTCACTCTGAGACATGAGGAGAATTTTGAGAATTAGGTGGAGTTCCCCTTTAACATGTACCTTCAGGCTGAAAAATAAAATACTACCCTCGCCATCATTTTATTAATGTCTCTCTCTCTGTCTCTCTCTCTCTCTCTCTCTCTCTCTCTCTCTCTCTCGCTCTGTTTTGGGGGCTGCATGATGTGTGAGTACCTTCATGGCTTCACTGGTTGGATTCAGCGTTCTGGTTTTTGATGGCTTTATTTACATTTACATTTACATTTATGGCATTTAGCAGACGCTCTTATCCAGAGCGACTTACAAAGTGCTTTGCTTTATGATCGGGGTGATGTTCCCCTCTCTGAGCCGCTGGCTGCAGTTAGTTCTGTGTGTTTGACTTCTTTCATTTATGCCTGATTATAATCTCCTGTCCACTCGCTGTAGCAGAGCAGTTACTCCTCATCAGAAATCCATCCACACACACTCGGACACACTGTCCTGTTCCACCCGTGGATCAAAGCTGTGGTTCTGTTGTGTTTAAGGATGAATGTGAATATCTGTGTGATGTTTATCCTATCTAATGGTGTGTGTGTGTGTGTGTGTGTGTGTGTGTGTGTGTGTGTGTGTGTGTGTGTGTGTGTGTGTGTGTGTGCGTGCGTGCGTGCGTGTGTGTGTGTGTGCGCGTGCGCGCGTGTGTTCAAACACAGCCAATAAAGATGAGTTGACCCAGAAGATGCGTCCCGTGTCCACTGACGTGGGCAGCAGCAATCCAAACGTCAGTGACCTGATGGACGAGTTCATCCAGGAACGACTCCGAGCCCGTGGAACCTCGGTTAGCCGCCTTTAACCCCTTTACCCTCTTTTAAGGGCCCATATCAAAGAAAACGGGTGCAGTTTAGCTCCTCCCCTTCAGCCTACAGCACTTTAGCCCCACCCCCTTCTGCTTACAGCAGCTTAGCCCCTCCCCTTTATCTTACAGCACTTTTTATCTGCACCCCTTCATCTTACAGCAGTTTAGCCCCACCCCCTCCCACTTACAGCAGTTTAGTCCCACCCATTCAGCCTACAGCAGTTTAGCCCCACCCACTCAGGGTAATTTCAATTAACATCGACATGTTATGCGTCTCTCTCTCTCTCTCTCTCTCTCTCTCTCTCTCTCTGTCTCTCTCTCTCTCTCTCTCTCTCTCTCTCTCTCTCTCTCTCTCTCTCTCAGGGAATGACGAGGCGAGGTAGCAGCCCAGGCAGTCTAGAGATCCCGAAGGATTTCCCAGATGTTCTGACCCGTCAGAACGCTACCCGGCCAGCAGATGATCCCGGAGTTCCCTCTGAGTGGACGTCACCTGCTAGCGCCAGTGGGAGTGACATCATCAGCTCCGACAGCCAATCAGATTCCTTCAATGCCTTCCAATACGACAACAAATTTGAAAGTATGTACCTCTGTAGATGCACGGTTCAGGGGGTGTGCTCTGCTTTAGGAACTGGTGACTGTATGTGTACAGCACCGTATCTCAGAGTGAGTCAAGATACCGCAGGTCTAGACACTGAGGCTCGGTCTGGGAGAAGGGGCGGGTCTAACAAATGAGTAGACGAGTCTAGCTCCGCCTCTGCTCTCCCCTGAGCGGACTCTGGTTGCAGATTTTCAACATGGCGGACAGTTCTGGCTTCATTTCTGTAGGACGGAAGGGAACAGAACCACGGCGGCCAGGTTCTCTACAGTCAGTGCTCTCAGCAGTGTAGTAAATGTGTTGGGCTGAGCCAGGCCGGTCCAGTTTCCTCTCGTTCAGTAATAAACACTAACTCCTGGAGAGCTCATTGCTCCCTCTGCTGGATAAACATGAGCATGTTAAATGTGAGTGAGTGACTTTAAAAGAGGATGAGGGAGTGAGTTGGGGAGCTGTTTGGTAACTGGGTCAGTGAGTGGGTTGGTTAGAATCCAGGCCTGTGAGGTTCTCTAAAAAGCGATTCTGAATTATTGATGATTGATTTCATGGCGGATTGTCTTCTCACACTGACGTTAGGGGACTAATATGATGTGTGTGTGTGTGTGTGTGTGTGTGTGTGTGTGTGTGTGTGTGTGTGTGCAGATTTTAGCTTTGCTCCTGAGGTGTGTGCAGTGGGCTCGGCGGAGCAGGAGAGTGTGTGTGTTACGGGACACGCAGTGGATGAGCAGGATCACTCCAGCCTCACCACTCTACACATCGACTCAGAAACCAGCAGCCTCAGCCAACACGGCCTGTCTGCTGATACCGTCACTATTACAGGTACACACACACACATATACACACACACACACTGCACACATACTCTGTACACACACACTGCACACAGTCTCTGTACACACACACTGCACACAGTCTCTGTACACACACACTGCACACAGTCTCTGTACACACACACTGCACACAGTCTCTGGACAGTAGAGACAGTTACTCCAACAAAAGCAGAAGAAACTATTTTTATTACCCTTGATTTCAGAAGAGACCGTGAATGAGCAGGTGTCCCAATACTTTTGTCCGTTTAGTGTATGTTGTCCCTGTCATGCAAAATCCTTGTATCTCAAAAACAGCAATTTCATAACTTTCAAATGAAGTTAATTTAAAAAGATTTTATTTCAAGTCTTTTTGAAGCATTTCTATTGGTCTAAGTATTTTGTGTGTGTGTGTGTGTGTGCAGGTTCTGAGAGTGCGTCTCCTCTGCACTCTCTGGGTGGCTCTCGCTCCCAGACACCGTCTCCTGCCACGCTGACAGCCGAACACACAGAACACAAAGACCTGCAGCTGGATGAGAAACTGCACCACTCTGTACTGCAAACACCCGACGACCTGGGTACACACACACACACACACACACACGCACACACACACACACACGCACACTCTCGCTCTCTCCCCCTCTCCCCCTCTCACACTCACTAAATGGACATTTTGCCAGCCAGTCAGTTTCCCAGGTGGATGCAGCACTGTTAGCCCTGGTCTGTGCACAACCCAATCACACTGTCCTACAAAAGGGTTCTTCTAGGGTTCTTTAGTAAAGGCAGTGGTTCTATATTAAACCACAGCAACTCAAGGAAAGGGTTATCGTCAGATCAGACCAAGGAAGAGTTGTTTGATCTGAGATGTGTTGGGAGGAGTAAAGATGAGACATTCAACCCCCAAGAGCTCTGCAGCGAGCACGGCAGAGGGAGGAGGACCACCTCGAATTCCAGGTTTCTTCCAGAAACAGCACGTTTAATCCAACTCTTCCAGCTCTGCCAAGAACAGTCAAATGTCCAGTCAAATGATGGCTACCAAATGTGTCTGCTCAAGGTGCAACGGGCTAAAAGATTTAACCAAATATTAGACGTGCTGTACAGAAAACTCTTTTAAAAACTTGTGACCAAATTCTTGTTTGTTTCTATTGAAGATGAATGCTGTCACTCATTCTGCTCCAGAAGAAAGAGTTCAGAAAGCTCTGCATTTCCATTGTGTTCACGGCCATGATTAATATAGTAGTGCATCTCAGGGAATTAGAATATTGTTCATTTTTGTTCATAATTTAATTTTATATTCATTACATGCATGTCAAGCTATTTTGTTGCTTTCAGAATCAGAAATACTTTGTTGATCCCAGGAGACAAATTTGCAATTGTAAAAATGATAAAATAAACACTCTATAAAATAAACGCTCTATAAATAAACTCTTTAAAAAATCTATAAAATAAACGCTTTATAAAATAAACGCTCTGTGAAATAAGCGCTTTATTAAATAAACGCTTCATAAAAGAAACACTATAAATAAACTTTATAAAAAAGCTCTATGAAATAAACACTTTATAAAAGGAACGCTCTATTAATAAACGCTCTATAAAAGGAACACTCTATTAATAAACGCTCTATAAAAGGAACGCTCTATTAATAAATGCTCTATAAAAGGAACACTCTATAAAAGGAACGCTCTATTAATAAACGTTCTATAAAAGGAACACTATAAAAGGAACGCTCTATTAATAAACGTTCTATAAAAGGAACACTCTATAAAAGGAACGCTCTATTAATAAACGCTCTATAAAAGGAACACTCTATAAAAGGAACGCTCTATTAATAAACGCTCTATAAAAGGAACACTCTATAAAAGGAACGCTCTATTAATAAACGCTCTATAAAAGGAACACTCTATAAAAGGAACACTCTATAAAAGGAACGCTCTATTAATAAACGTTCTATAAAAGGAACACTCTATAAAAGGAACGCTCTATTAATAAACGCTCTATAAAAGGAACACTCTATAAAAGGAACGCTCTATTAATAAACGCTCTATAAAAGGAACACTCTATAAAAGGAACGCTCTATTAATAAACGCTCTATAAAAGGAACACTCTATAAAAGGAACGCTCTATTAATAAACGCTCTATAAAAGGAACACTATAAAAGGAACGCTCTATTAATGAACGCTCTATAAAAGGAACACTCTATAAAAGGAACGCTCTATTAATAAACGCGCTATGAAATAAACGCTTCATAAAAGAAACACTATAAATAAACTTTATAAAAAAGCTCTATGAAATAAACACTTTATAAAAGGAACGCTCTATTAATAAACGCTCTATAAAAGGAACACTCTATTAATAAACGCTCTATAAAAGGAACACTCTATAAAAGGAACGCTCTATTAATAAACGCTCCATAAAAGGAACGCTCTATTAATAAATGCTCTATAAAAGGAACACTCTATAAAAGGAACGCTCTATTAATAAATGCTCTATAAAAGGAACACTCTATAAAAGGAACGCTCTATTAATAAACACTCTATAAAAGGAACGCTCTATTAATAAATGCTCTATAAAAGGAACACTCTATTAATAAACGCTCTATAAAAGGAACACTCTATAAAAGGAACGCTCTATAAAAGGAACGCTCTATTAATAAACGCTCTATAAAAGGAACGCTCTATTAATAAATGCTCTATAAAAGGAACACTCTATAAAAGGAACGCTCTATTAATGAACACTCTATAAAAGGAACGCTCTATAAAAGGAACGCTTTATAAAAGGAACGCTCTATAAAAGGAACGCTCTATTAATAAACGCTCTATAAAAGGAACGCTCTATAAAAGGAACGCTCTATTAATAAACACTCTATAAAAGGAACGCTCTATTAATAAATGCTCTATAAAAGGAACGCTCTATAAAAGGAACGCTCTATTAATAAACACTCTATAAAAGGAACGCTCTATTAATAAATGCTCTATAAAAGGAACGCTCTATTAATAAACGCTCTATAAAAGGAACGCTCTATAAAAGGAACGCTCTATAAAAGGAACGCTCTATTAATAAACGCTCTATAAAAGGAACGCTCTATTAATAAACGCTCTATAAAAGGAACACTCTATAAAAGGAACGCTCTATTAATGAACACTCTATAAAAGGAACGCTTTATAAAAGGAACGCTTTATAAAAGGAACGCTCTATTAATAAACACTCTATAAAAGGAACGCTCTATTAATAAATGCTCTATAAAAGGAACGCTCTATTAATAAACGCTCTATAAAAGGAACGCTCTATAAAAGGAACGCTCTATAAAAGGAACGCTCTATTAATAAACACTCTATAAAAGGAACGCTCTATTAATAAATGCTCTATAAAAGGAACGCTCTATAAAAGGAACGCTCTATTAATAAACACTATAAAAGGAACGCTCTATTAATAAATGCTCTATAAAAGGAACGCTCTATTAATAAACGCTCTAAAAGGAACGCTCTATAAAAGGAACGCTCTATAAAAGGAACGCTCTATTAATAAACGCTCTATAAAAGGAACGCTCTATTAATAAACGCTCTATAAAAGGAACACTCTATAAAAGGAACGCTCTATTAATAAACGCTCTATAAAAGGAACGCTCTATTAATAAACGCTCTATAAAAGGAACACTCTATAAAAGGAACGCTCTATTAATGAACACTCTATAAAAGGAACGCTCTATAAAAGGAACGCTCTATAAAAGGAACGCTCTATAAAAGGAACGCTCTATTAATAAACGCTCTATAAAAGGAACACTATAAAAGGAACGCTCTATTAATAAACGCTCTATAAAAGGAACGCTCTATTAATAAACGCTCTATAAAAGGAACGCTCTATTAATAAACGCTCTATAAAAGGAACACTCTATAAAAGGAACGCTCTATTAATAAACGCTCTATAAAAGGAACACTCTATTAATAAATGCTCTATAAAAGGAACGCTCTATAAAAGGAACGCTCTATTAATAAACGCTCTATAAAAGGAACACTCTATAAAAGGAACGCTCTATTAATAAATGCTCTATAAAAGGAACGCTCTATTAATAAACGCTCTATAAAAGGAACACTCTATTAATAAATGCTCTATAAAAGGAACGCTCTATAAAAGGAACGCTCTATTAATAAACGCTCTATAAAAGGAACGCTCTATTAATAAATGCTCTATAAAAGGAACACTATTAATAAATGCTCTGTGAAATAAACGCTCTATGAATGAGTGTAATAAAGTTTCAGTAACTGTGGTCATAGAACGTTCTGTATAAAGCAGTTCAGATATTGCACCTCTGAAATGATTGCTCATATGAACAGTATGATTGAGTATTTTAATGTTGTCCAACTAAATGGATTTCTGATGATCCTGAGCTGTTAGTAAATATCTGTATGTAATGAATATAAAATATTACACTTCAGCTCTATGAAGGAGTTTTTCTGAGATGCTCCAGGATGGACACGCCCCCCCTCAGCTGTGTCTGTGGTCAGAAACCTGGTCCTGACCTGACTGAGAACTGAGGGACGTGTGTCTCCAGCGTCTCCAGATCTTCTCCAGGCTGTTTCTAGAAAGCACTGACCTCAAACTGTCCCGTGTTCAGAGACCAGCGAGTTTCCCACCGAGGACTGCAGCGTGATGGCCGGAGGCTCCCTGACCGGCTGGCATGCGGACGTTGCCACAGTGATGTGGAGACGCATGCTCGGCATTCTGGGAGACGTTAACTCCATTAAAGACCCTGAAATTCACGCCCAGGTGTTCGACTACCTGTGTGAGCTGTGGCAGAACCTGGCCAAGGTGAGTGTGTATATACACACACACACACACACACACACACACACACTCGCACTCGCACACACACACACACACTCGCACACAGGTTTGTGGCAGATAACCCTCACTATAGCATATTAGCATTAGCATAGGACAGAGCCAAACTGCAGGGATATCACAGGATCACAGATCCATTCTGCAATGACTCTCTCTCTCTCTCTCTCTCTCTCTCTCTCTCTTTTTACAGATCAGAGACAATCTGGGAATCTCCCTTGACAACCAGACGTCTCCGCCCCCTCCGGATCTGATCCCTCCGCTGAGGATTCTCACTCCCTGGCTTTTCAGAGTGTGTATTCTGATATATTGATTTTATTATAATAACTTTCACTTCCTCACAGAGACATTTGAAGAAACTGGTGTAAACATGGGATTAGTTTCTCCATGATTTTAGTCCCGTCTAAATCCACGGTATCAGAAGTTTTCAGAATCAGAAGAGAACCGGAGAACCGCTCACTCGCCTTTCTCTGTTTATAAACCAGCACTGAAGAACCCATTTAAAAACGAGTGGAGGCTAATGCTAATGCTAACACACACACATGCAAGAGAAACCCCAGACACAGCACACTCACCCACTATAAACCAGTTATTACACACCAGTAGACCAACAACCACAGATACCAGTCCAGACACACACACAGGAAGTGACCTGACTGCAGTGTTGTAGAGGAGCTGGGAGCTGATTGGTCAGGAAGGAGAGTCAGACTGGATTATAAGATATTAAACTATTAAACACTATAAAGGAAATTTTACTAAACTGATTAGTTACTTTAATTAATGAATAATTAAAATGAGTCATAACATAACCCAGGTTATATGAATCCAGTATGAATTGGCACGTTTGTAGCTATTGCATCTCTTCCTGTGAAAATGGGAAAACCTCAAGCACAGAACAGCAAATTCAGATCACTGAGGACTTCTGTGAGGAGCCACTTCTGACCACTGTCGCGAGTTTAGTCTTCTGCACTCTCGGAAGCGAGAGGAACTAAACTGTCACATGGATCATTTTGGTGCCACTCCCATCTCCTTCTTATCCAATGAGAATCAGTCAATATAGAGTAGATCAGTGCTCAGTACCAGCAGGGCTCCCACCTCTCTGCTGCTCATTACACAAGTGATCATTAGGGGCCTGTGTTAAAAGCATGTGTAGGAGGGGTTTAGGGAGGCGTGGGCAGGGTGGAAAGCAGTCAATCAAAGGTTTTTGTGCTTCTGCGGGGACCAATGGGAGTGTCGTAAGGTTATCAGCCACCGTTATGTAATAGAGGAAAGAGTTACATTTTGTTATTAATGGTGGCGGAGTTACAGATGCACCTGAACTGAATTTTCAACCAGCTCATGGGGGTTCAACCACTAGGGGGCGCTTTAGACGAGTTTGGTGAAGAAAAGTGTAAATTAGTCCTTTTCTGTTTTAATCAGAAACTGCAAGAAGAATCAGAGCAGAATGTGTGTAAGAGAAGTGTACCTTGTGTTATTTGTCATTATAACAGTGTGTGTGTTTGTGTGTGTGTGTAGGCCACCATGCTGTCAGAGAGGTATAAGCAGGGTAAGCTGCACGCCTACAAGCTTATTTGCAAGATCATGAAGCGGAGGCAGGATGTGTCCCCGAACTCAGACTTCCTCACACACTTCTACAACATCATGCACTGTGGCTTGCTGCACCAGGACCAGGTGTGTGTGTGTGAGAGAGAGAGAGAGTGTAAGAAGGGGGTTGATGCTGTTTTCCTGTACAAAGAGGAATATGACTAATGCACCAATGTGTAAATACACTGTGAAATACACTGTGTCCTAATGTTTGTGGACACCCCTTCTAATAAATGCATCCAGCTACTTTCAGTTGCACCCACTGCTGACACAGATGTGCAAATGCACACACAGCTTGTCTAGTCCCTGCAGAGAAGAAGTACTGCCAATAGAATAGGACTCTCTGGAGCAGATCAACATCATGACCCTATGGACTCGATGCTGCCTAGAGGGGTATAAAGCCCCCCAGCATTGAGGAGCTGTGGAGCAGTGGAAGAGCTGTGTCCTCTGGAATGATGGTGGAGGAGCTCCATCCAGTAATTTTAGGATGAGGTGGGGTGGTGATCGTCATCATCCAACATACTGACCTCACTAACACTCTTGTTGCTGAATGCAATCAAATCCTCACAGCAATGCTCCTGCTCCAAAATCTAGTAGAAAGTCTTCTTCTCTGAGCAGTAGAGACAGTTACTCCAACAGAAGCAGGATCAGCTCTTTAATACTCTGATTTCAGAAGAGACAGTGAATGAGCAGGTGTCCCAATACTTTTGTCCATATATATTCTGATATTGTTTGTGTCTGTATCTGGGTATTGTGATACATAAACATTTTCCCGTATGTATGTGTGTGTGTGTGTGTGTGTGTGTGTGTGTGTGCTATTGTGCAGGACATTGTGAACACCATCATTAAGCACTGCTCTCCTCGCTTCTTCTCCATTGGGTTGCCGGGGGCAACCATGCTCATCCTGGACTTCATCGTAGCAGCCAGCAGAGTGACGGCCTGCTCTTCTCTCAACGTGAGACCCAGTCACACTACCCTTTCTCCCCCCCCCCCCCCCCCCCCCCACCACCAAACACACACACACACACACACACACACACACACTATATGGAAAAATAAATAAAAAGTTATATTAGGTGTTCCTAATAAAGTGCTGAGTGAGTGTATATAGCGTAAGGTATACCTAACTGGTCAGGAGACGTCCGGTGGGCAGAATTAAGCACCCTGCTGGGTCAGACTTTGGGCTGTCCCGTCAAAGAACACAGAGATGTTAAAGTAGGTTGTGCGTCTCCCGCGCTACAGGGCTGTGACATCATCACACTAACACACGCCCCTCACCTGACCTCTCTGTTCATACAGTGTCTGGGTCGTCTAACGGGGGCACGTGGGTGTGAACACACGCATGCACACACCCACATTTCCCATAAACCCTACCCACACAGTCAGTACGTTCACTTACTGTAACCAGACCACACACTTCACACTTACGCCTCACACACTCTCTGAAACCCGTACTGTCAGCATGCCAGCATGTCACACACGCTGACACCCGAACACGCTTCCTCGAGTAGTGTGTGTGGCTTTAGGTCTTTTTAAGGGCTCGTATAGCGGGGGCCGGAGCTGTCCTCAGAGTGACAGCTGGCGTAGTGCATTTGCATATATCTATCTGTCCAGCCTACAGCAGATTAGCCCCACCCACTCATGCTAAAGTTATGAAGAGTTTTAGTCTGAACGGCTCTTTAAATAAGATCAGCCAATCAAAACAGAGGTCATTTACATATATCAGTTATAAAGATAAAACAAAAAATACAATATCTCTCTGTCTCTCTCTCTGTCTCTCGCTCTCAGGCTCCACGAGTGGAGGCTCAGATTTTGCTGGGCTCTCTGGTGTGTTTTCCGAACCTGTATGAGGAGCTTCCTGCTCTCCACCCCACCACCGCTGATGTCATCATGACCAAATTCAAGGATGTGAAGGTATTAGAGATAACACTACATCCACCACACACACACTTTCCATATCGGCTGTGTATGATGCCCGGAATACTAGAGGACACACCTTCAGCCTCAGTCAGAATAAATCAGAAGCTCTTTATTCGCCAGGTATCAGGTGTGCATGGGTGTCAAACTGAAAAATGAATAAAGAAAAGATCCTGTATATGAACATAAAATATGAAATAAACAAAAATAAACATGATAAAATATAAGGAGAGGATGTCCCATGGAAGATCAGACAGAGGTACATATGTACAGTCTCTTATAAATTAGGATATCCCAATCCGATCCAGCGACTTAGTAACAATGCCTGGATCAGCCCCATTACTAGGCATGATCCTCAGCTGCTGCAGACGAACGTCTCATTTTTTTAGGGAACTACCCATGATGCCCTTCATCTGTGGCATTATTTTGGTGAGCAAATCTCAGCAGAGCTTCATTAGAACTGAGCAGTGTGGTGATGCTAATGCTAACTCTCCATTCCACCTTAAATAGTGCTGCAGTCACAGTGAGTACGTTTCAGCAGCAGAGCAGAACTGCTGTTATTTAAGGTGGAACAGAAAGTTCAGGGTGGAGGAGAACTTTAGCTTAGCGTTAGCAGCAGCAGGCAGCCACAGAGCAGCAGGTGGAGGTGAGTTAGTGACTCTGTCAGAAGAGGAGGAGCTAAACGCGTCACTCTAACGTTCCTCCGTCCCGTCTTTACTCCTGAATCTCAGCTGGTTAGAATCCAGACTGTGGTGGAAATGCTCTGACGTTCTACCAGCGAGAGAACCGCGCTCCTCTCTCCGGTTCTGAACCGGCTCTGATCAGACTGCAGAGCCGTAGAGGAGCTGGGAGCTGAATGCATGGGTCAGGCGGGTCAGTCAGACCGGACTGTAAGATATTAAACACTGTAGAGTTTAAAACAGTCGATTAAAAAGTGTCTCCAAGTGAAGTAGATCAGACTAGAGTTTAGTCTGATTTTAGAATCTGCTGCTAAAACTGATTTTACTGCTGATTACTGATGAATTAGTGTGTTTTATCTCCGATGTGGGGCTGGATTATTACAGAAACCCCAAGACCGGGTCGGTATCTTCCAATAGTCGCATTAAGAGACTCCGATCAGGACTTGATCAGGACATCCCTGATATAAATGGAAATATAGACATCATTAAAAAAATGATATATTAAATTGCACACGGTAAAGTGCACCTGTGCCCGGACTACAGTAGAGGAAAGTGAGAGAGGCTGTTATTCAGAAGAGTTAGTAATGTAGCTAACAAGCAGTGAAAGCCTATGTACACATTAGCATGGTGCTAACTGTCTGCATGTCTACATTATCACCACACTCTCCTCAAACCGTGTGGCTCAGATGATTTAGACCTAAGCTAATTTGTGTACATAAGCTTCCATTACTTGTTAGCCGCATTAGCCTCGTAGCTCCGGTTTAAAGCACCAACCATATATTTGTGAATTAGACTCAGAACACCATCCAGCCTGAAGGCAGAGCCTCGGTTAGCCGCAGTGTTCTCCAGCAGATGATTTCACTTATCTCCAGTCCAGCTGATCTCTTTAGGGAGGTGATCAGTCCTACAGCCCTTTATTACCTGGCCCAGGTGTGTTCGGAGCTGGAACAGTGTGGGATATGGGCTGGCTGGGAGCAGTCATGTGGTCATGGACTGGATTGAGGACCTCTGCTCTACCTTAAGGATTATCTGTAATTCCGGACTCAAAGCAGTGACCTCCAGTAATTAGCCTCTAGCCTGTGTGTGGAGGCTCAGCAGCTCCAGGCTGTCGATAACAGGGTTGTGGGTTTGATTCCCGGGCTCGGCAAGCTGCCACTGTTGGCCCCTTGAGCAAGACCCTTCACCCTCTCTGCTCCCCGGGTGCTGGAGTTGGCTGCCCACCGCTCTGGGTGTGTGTGTGCTCACTGCCCCTAGTTCACTAGTGAGTGTGTGTGTGTGTGTGTGTGTGTGTGTGTGTGTGTGCTCACTGCTCACTTGCTGTACATAGTACAGGGACAGATACCTGCACCTTTACCTTTACCCAATTAATCATTCAAAATGAATCATTGATTATGGTCATGTCCATCCTGGTATAACTATTGGTTATTGGTGATGATTACTCCGCTCTTTGATGTCCACTCTTTAGATCTATCTCTACTATAGAGTAAAGCAGTGTAAAGCTCCTCTGGCTAGACGCTTGAGTTTTCTGTAGGTCTTCTGCCCCTCTATGTCGCTCTCAGTGGGTTACAAAAGTACCCTCACTTACATGTGAGGAGCTTACAGTGCATTACTGTCCCAGATTCACACCACTGTCTACATTTTCTTATTTTCTGTTTATTTTAAAATCGCTTGTTTAATTTTGTTTTACTCCCCCATCTATGCTCCTTTTTTCTAGGTTATTACATATATTATTGATCATTTATTGTGTATTGTCTTACATTAAAACCTAATCAATTAACCTGAACAAAAAAAAAATTCACAATAATTGAAAACAATTGATAATGTGATTGCTAATATAATCAATAGTGAGACATTTTAAACTTTCAGATATTCACATTTTAAACCGTTAGTGTTCAGATATAACAATAAGAAAATATTGCAATAATAATAATATAAATATTTATGTGTTTCGATACCAATACATAAACTTTGCATATCGGTCGATACCCGATACCAAATTGATACCATTATTGAATTAATAAACTGTATATCTCACCATGTGGGAGAGACTTGAGGCATCAGGATTGACTTAAACATTACTTTACTAACTTTGTAAAAAAAAACTAAATAAAACAAATGAACACACAGATTTAAATGTACTAAATTGATATTAATTTGTCACTAAAATAAACAATGGTGCAGGACCTTGACACAGCATTCAAATTCTAGCCAAAACATCTTAAAATATATTAAAATAAATCAAATTTGAAAATAAGTACTTTGTCAAACACAAAACAGTAATCAATAAAATCTTAAATATTTAGTGTAAACAGTGATTCAAAATAAAATCTAGCAGCTGAACCAGAGAATAAATAAGTAACTTGGTCAGACATACAAGCAGCAGCCAAACATTGCAAACATCTAGACATTTAGCGTCTCACACCAACCAATTACAGTGATAATCATCCAATGTCCAATCCAGCTAATTTATTTAATATCGGGGCCGATATCTGATCCTAATATCGGATCAGTGCATCTCTAGTTTGAATATTCATTTTCACATTTTCACATCGCCACTGTTGCCTCTCTAAACCTCTCTAAAGCAGCAGCTTCACCACTTCTTCCTAACTCCTTAAGTCCTTAAGTGTGAAATGTCCTCATGAAGTTCTGAAACTGCCAGACTGTCATAATGTCAAAGTGAAAAACAATACATATACATGGTTTTGCACGAAAGAAACAATATTTTATATTATTTTGTGGAACAAAACAGAAGTAGACACGTTTGCTTTTGGCATTAAAGGGTTAAGTGATCTGAAAACAGATCAGATATGGGTTGATTTGAATAGCCACACCCCTCCCAGGCTCCGAGCTGCTAGTTGGATGCAGGTGTGTGTGTGTATGGAAATGTGGTGCGCTGTGTGTAATTGTTCTGATGCAGTCCTAATGGGCTAATGAGTGGTGTGTAATGCGGTGGTGTGGGCGTGTGCGCAGTGGGGGGGTTGTTATTCTGCTCCCTGCTGTTCCGCCTCAGTTTAAGTAGATAATCCCATGCAGGCCTGCACCTCCTCACACACACACAACTTCACCCGATGGCATCTCGTAACCAGCACCTCGCTGTGAATGACAAGACCGTGGTTAGTGTGATTGTGTGTGAATGAGCAGGATGTGTGTGTGTGTGTGTGTGTGTGTGTGTGTGTGTGTGTGTGTGTGTGTGTGTGTGTGTGTGTGTGTTATCCTATCCCACAAGACCAACAAAACTGACATGGGAAAACATTTTTTGACAAAACTCTCAGATTCTTTTTTTTTCACCTGTATAAAATTTTATATATAATGTCCTTTATATTTGGTTGTGAGGGAAATAATATATATATATATAATATATGGATTATTACGTTATTACATATATGGACATAAATGTATGATATATAGTGTTATTACATATATATCACCAGTTCTACAGTAGAAGCTCCAGATCTTATCAGAACAGATGCAGCAGCTGAACATGAATCCAGTAAAAAGGAGAAACAAGAGCTTCTCATTCTGAAGAAAGAAAGTAGTGAGATCTTGTCTGCGAGCTAGTCTGAAGAACAGAGCTCGGTTCCTCCAGGGTTCTCCTGGACGCCCCCCAGTCCAGCCAGCACAGCGTGGAGGATGTGTTCAACTCCATCAGCAGCAGCAGCAGCAGCAGCTCACCTGATTTACCATCATTAAGCCCTGATTTACCACCAAACCAGGTGTTGATCTGAGGAGAACTCTAAATAATACTAGACTCCATGAGGAGAACTTTGGAGATGTTCTAATGATGAACACAGTGATGGAGAACCACCACCACTTTCTGTAGGAGTGTTATTATTAGTGTTTATTCTGATATCAGTGATTTACTGAGCAGATCAGCAGCTCTACTCTCTGATACAAAACTAAAATAGACTAAAACCTTTGAGTGTGTGTGTGTGTGTGTGTGTGTGTGTGTTTGTAAAATGTAATATCTCATATGCACTATATGGACAAAACTATTGGGACACCTGCTCATTCATTGCTCTTTCTGAAATCAAGGGCATTTCAAAGATTTTCTACTAGAGGCACATTGCTGTGAGGATTTGATTGCATTTCGTGACCAGAGCGTTAGTGAGGTCAGGATGTTGGATGATTATCACCACCCCACCTCATCATCCCCAACTCCTCCAATCAAAAGTACTGGATGGGTGAGGCATGCATTAGGCAGCATGGAGCCAATAGGGTCATGATGTAGATCTGCTCCAGAGAGTCCTATTCTATTGGCAGTACTTCTTCTCTACAGGGACTAGACAAGCTGTGTGTGTGTATTTGCACGTCTGCATCAGCAATGGGTGCAGCTTATAGTAGCTGAATGCGTTCAATCAGAAGGGGTGTCCACAAACATTTGGACATATAGTGTTGATGGTATACAATACTGTTTCCTGACTTTAGTATAAAAGTGTGTGTGTGTGTGTGTGTGTGTGTGTGTGTGTGTTCTGAGACACTCCCTCCAGATGGTGGGCTGTGTTGTGTGTTGTGTTTCCAGATTGGTGGGTTTATGGCAGATTTTGCGGCCGTGTTGTGAGCTGTTTGAACTGTCCAATCATTATCAGTTTGTCTGTCTGCATTACGCTCGCCTGTGCATCTGCGCCTGCGAGTGTGTGTAGCATGTGCATTGGTGCTTATAATGGGCTTTGTGTGTGTGTGTGTGTGTGTGTGTGTGTGTGTGTGTGTGTGTGTGTGTTTTAGAACTAGGAAGTTAGACTGATGGCAGATGTAATCTGTATTGATCTGTTTGTAAGATGTCACCAGTTTGTCAGAGACCGTTCTGATAGGTGTTTATTTACACTGCGGTTCCTCAGGGTTCCTCAGGGTTCCTCGGGGTTCCTCAGGGTGGACTGTAGGTATTGGCTTATGGAGATGCTTGTAAATAACTCTGTGTTCTCTGTCTTACAGGAACACATTATTAAACACATCCTAGCTTCAGCCAGAGACGAGCCCTCAGCTCCAGCAAGGTAACACACACACTCTCTCACACACACACACACACACACACACACACACACACACACACACACACAAAGACACCCACACAAACGCATAAAAACTATTATTAAAACATGTAATTAATAATAAAGGTATTAATGAGAGACTGTAGCTCCTCCTCCTCAGTGTATATCACAATACCTACATTTAGAGCGTTATTAATAATCACCCTAATGAGAGACTGTAGCTCCTCCTCCTCAGTGTATATCACAATACCTACATTTAGAGAGTTATTAATATTCACCCTAATGAAAGACTTTACGTGTTGTGATATACACTGAGGAGGCGGAGCTACAGTCTCTCATTAGGGTGAATATTAATAACTCTAAATGTAGGTATTGTGATATACACTGAGGAGGCGGAGCTACAGTCTCTCATTAGGGTGAATATTAATAACGCTCTAAATGTAGGTATTGTGATATACACTGAGGAGGCGGAGCTACAGTCTCTCATTAGGGTGAATGAGATGTTTACCAGTGTTCTGTAAAGCCTGTCCAGCTCCTCAGCAGTGGCTACTGAAAAACACATGGGGTGTAGATGAGGTCAGCTGGAGTTAAGAGGTTTTTTAGATTATTGGGGAGCATGCAGACATAAGCAGACGTCTGAATTATTATCCAGACATTGCGACACAGTGCTGCTGATGCCTCTTCCGGGTCACTGCAGGCACCTCAGCAGATTTTGGGGGGGGGGGGGCCTGAGCCAGACAGATTACTGGTTATGTAAACAGTGTCAGCACTGTGAGTGGAGGTGGGTTTCGGTGGGGGGGGGCTAAAATCGAAGCAGGGTTAAGTGTGTACTGATGGCCAGACAGATTAAGACCAGTGTCATGTAGACAAATCTCACACTCCTCAGCACTAACTCCGCCCCCCTGCTGGAAAAGGTGCAAGTTTTGCCATCTGGGCTTTAATTCTGGACACTGAGCCGCAGGGGGTCGTGGGTTAGTGCAACCCTAGATTCGGTCTGCAGTGAAAAATACAGTCTTATGCAAAAGTTTGGACACCCCCACCAGATTGTTGTTGAAAATCAGCGGTTTACACCTCGCAGTAACACAAATCGGGTCACCGCAGGAAAATCCAGGTGTATCCACATCCTAATGCTCGTAGCACTCAAACCACATCTCCACCACATTAAAGAAGCCTAGGACGCCTTCCTGAGCACTGAGCCGTTGTTCGATGTACAGATAGTAAGTGTGTGACTTTACTCACAGGTTAAACTGACGATTAAAGTCTATTTACCACCCTGTTATGTCACCTCAGAATGAAACACACTGATGTTCTCTTATGGTGGGGCTGTCAGGGAAGCAAAGTGAAAGCTCTGCTCTGATTGGTTGGTCTACGACACTGCAGCAGCTCACAGGAGCCATCGCACAGCATTGCCTTTGTTTTTGGCGTTGTAGTTATTTTTATAATTATTCCCAAGTCATGCTGAATAGTGGGGCTGTAGAGGTTGCAGCCATTCAACTAGACGGTTAGCTTTTAGCCTAGCACCTGCCGAGTGTGGCTTCCTCACACGGCTCTTTTGGGTTCCCCTTGTGATGTGTGTTTAGCTCTGGTCTGAGGTCGTTAGTTAGTCTGAGGTAGTTTTTTGAGAGAGTGGACTCCGATGTGGTCGTTAAATTTTACCTTCTCAGCAGCTTTGACTACGGCTAGCATGATTTTGGGGGTAAAAATGCACTATATTGACAAAAGTATTGGGACACTGCTGTAAGAAGAGCCACCACTGCAACAACAACAAGTCAGCTGGTGAAATCTCCTCCCTCCTAGATCTTCCTCCATCAGCTGTGAGTGGTGTTATTATTGAACAGTGGAAGAGTTTAGGAGGAACAGCTCACAGAGAGCAGCTCAGCCACCGAGTGTCTGTCAGACCACGTAAAGTTACAGAGCGGGGTCAGGGCCGAGTGCTGAGCTCAGAGCAGAGTGCAGAAAAGCCTCCAACTGACTCAATAACTGCAGCAGAGCTCCAGACCTGCTGCTGCTGGTAGAGCTTAGAGCAAAGGGGGACTGGCTCCATATTAATAATGACTATGGGTTTAGAATGGGAAGTCATATAAAAGCTGCTGTAGGTGGAATGTGTAGGTGTCCCAAAACTTTTGTCCATATAATGTTTGAGTAGTCAACACAAGTTTTTATTTTATTTTCTAACAGCAACTTTTTATTTCCATCCTACTTTATTCATTTATTTGTGTGTGTGTGTGTTTCAGGTGTGTAGCCCTGTGCAGTCTGGGTATCTGGCTGTGTGAGGAGTTGATCCATGGCACTCGACATCCGCAGATTAAAGAGGCTCTCAACGTCATCTGCGTCACTCTGAAGGTGATTCACAACTTTTAAACATCGTACACTATATGTGAAAAGTTTGTGGACACCCCCTCTAATGAATGCATTCAGCTACTGCCAATAGAATAGGACTCTCTGGAGCAGATCATCAACTTCATGACCCTATTGGCTCCATGCTGCCTAATGCCAGGCGTGGGCTAGAGGGGTATAAAGCCCCCCAGCATTGAGGAGCTGTGGAGCAGTGGAAGAACTGTGTTCTCTGGAATGATGGTGGAGGAGCTCCATCCAGTACTTTTGGGGGGAGTTGGGGATGATGAGGTGGGGTGGTGATGATCATCATCAAACATCCTGATCTCACTAACACTCTTGTTGCTGAATTCAATCAAATCCAAAAAAGGATCAACTCTTTTTTAACTCCCTTGATTTCAGAAATGTCCCAATACTTTTGTCCATATAATATATTTTTATTACAGCTTTTATTAAAGCGATATTTTAATAATATACAGTCAACAAAGTCATGATTGGTGCTTCTTTGCTTTAGTAATAGATGTGATTATGTGGTTTCTGACTCGTTGTTATCTAGAACATGGACTGCAGAACAGAGCAGGGCTGTGTCACTCTGAACCTGACTGTGCTTTACATTGAGAGTGAACACACTGGCTGTGTCAGTGTGTGAGTGTGTGTGTAGTGATGCTGCTGCAGGCGTGTGTTTCTGCTCCTGAGGCGTAGGCTCAGCGTGCTGGCAGGAGTATGCGTGTGTGACTGGTCCAGAAGAAGCTTTACCCCCCCCCCCCCCCCTCCAACCAGCCCCACACCCCCCACCAAAACGCAGCCACCCAAACCAGCCCAGCTAAATCTGGACTGTCAACATGTTTGGCGGCGGCAGCGGCGCTGCAGACAGAAGGCTAATCCACTGAAGAATGCTCGCTCCAGCGCCCCACCAATTATATCTGTCTGAAATGAGGGGTGGAGGAGCCACCCCCCCGCCCCCTCCGCCGCCCGTCCAATCAGAGGAGCCGGCTAGAGTTTGGGTCTGTTATCGTTGTTCAGGCTGTTTTTGGGTCCCAGAGGATATAATCTCTCTCTCTCTCTCTCTCTCTCTCTCTCTCTCTCTCTCCCCCCCCCCCCCATGATTTGAGGTGTCCTCAGCTCAGTCATGCTCTGTTGGTATGACTGTATGAAGCTACCAGAAGACCAAAGCTCTTAGATCTGTTTCTCATGTCAGCCCATGCGTCAGTCCAATACACACACTGCATACACACTGATCAGCCATAACATTAACACCACATTCTTGTGGAGCTCATTAAATGAATGAGTGTAAAAACAAGGAGGTGGTGTTAATGTTTTGGCTGATCAGTGTATTTAAATTCAGTTCAGATTTATTTTAAAGGCTTTTCACTATGATTATTGTCACAAAGCAGCTTTACAGAGATCCGGCAGCTTTACAGAGATCCGGCAGCTTTACAGAGATCCGGGTCCGAGCCTCTTTTGAGTAAGGCAGGGGCGACAGTGGCAAAAAAAAACACTGGAGTGCACAGCTTATAACAGAAGAACAAGAATAACTGGACATATATAGTACATAGATTGGATCGGGTGGAAAAAATCTGGATCGGGACATTGCTGCTGCGTGCTCACTCAGTAGGCCTGTCATGATATTTTTTTAGGACAATATGTGCATTTTATACTGCTGATATAATAATAACATAATAGCATAATAATGCAATTACACCCTTTTAAGGAGCATCACATTTTGATGATTTGGTTGCTGTGAGAATTTCAACTTTTGATAATTATGAATATTCATATATTGAAAAGATAGTATGTTTGTTTTATATCAGAAACTAAGGGGGTTATTGCTGCTGGTAGTTTTTAAGACAAATACAGAAATAAAAATTGGTCTTTTTTTATTATTATTATTTTTTTTTTACAGTTTCCCAATAAAACTGTAGCTCTGGTGGCTTCAGATATCCTGCACTTACTGATAAACTACGCAGACCACCTGGAGACGTTTCCACCTGACACTCCAAAGAAAATCGTGGAGGTAACGTCACACTGTCCTTCCTCATTTACCCTCCTTAATGACCACTGTCTTCGTTTCTTAAAGAGATTGTCTCCCTTACTCCCTGTGTGCTCATTCAGCCTACAGCAGTTTAGCCCCACCCATTCAGCCTACAGCAGTTTAGCCAGTAAGAACAGACCTCATTTTCATATATGGGGCTTAAAGGTGCAGTAATATAAACAGGCTGACCGGTACAGAGGGGTTGGAAATTGGTATGTAGAAATTATTTGTGACTGTTTTTGGTTCGTGAACCCACACAGACGGCAGACGAGGTAGATTAACCCTCAAAAGGGTAAAGGTAGATGACAGGACTGAAGGTGAGAAGCTGAGCACTGTTGATGGGATCTGTGTCTGTGTTTGTGCAGATTCTCATAGCAACCATCACCTACCTGCTGCCCTCCACAGAGTCCTCCCCTCATGAACTGGACAAAAGGGTATTTACTGTGCACACATACACATACAGATGCATTTATTAAATATGTCATTATTTAGTCTTTTTTTTTAATTAAATAGAAATGTGACTCTAGTTTTGACTCTCTTTTTTAATTCTTTTTTTATTTTATTCATTTTCCCAGAGTGAATTATCACATTTCTAAGCTTGTTTATATCACTGATGAAGTGAAATTATTTTTGGACTGTTATTATTATGCACACACACACATATATATATATATATATATATATAGCAGTAATGCATGCTGGTAACAGGGTACTGTAAGCACGTCATGCTGTGTATGCTCCTCTCTCTGTAGCTGGTGGTGTCTCTGCTGCTGTGTTTGCTGGACTGGGTGATGGCTCTTCCTCCAAAGACTCTCCTGCAGCCGGTCCAAACACTGGTCTCTGATAAGGACAAGGCGGACAAGTCCGTGCTGAGCGCCATCTACAAGGTTTGAGCTGCAGCTTCACACAACGACACCTAAACGACTCGGTGGTGATGGTGCGCTCGCTCGGCCTCACACACGTCACAGCTACTTCTCCATCTGATCATCTGGAGCACGCTGGGGATTCCTGACAGTGTTCAGACTTAGCTGACTAGCGGATGTCCTAGTCAATTAAGCAGCCGCTGCTATGTTATAGAGATAATAAACAGGAACTGTACATTTAGAAAAGAGCCTGTTAATAATTTAATATATATATATAATTATTTCATATATAATCTAATATATAAACCTCTGTTCGTCTCTCGCAGGTGCTGCACGGGTGTGTGTACGGTGCTCAGAGTTTCAGTAGTGCGCGATATTTCCCCCTCAGTCTGTCGGACCTCAGCAGTCCAGATTACGACCCGTTCCTGCCGTTGGAGGGACTGAAGGAGCCAGAGCCTCTGCACTCGCCAGACTCGGAGAGATCCTCCAAACTGCAGCCGGTCACTGAGGGTAAGCTCACCCTCACCTCACCTCACCTCACCTCACCTCACCTCACCCTCACCTCACCCTCACCTCACCTCACCCTCACCTCACCCTCACCTCACCCTCACCTCACCTACCTTTACCTCTTTTTTTTTTTTCCTTTCAACACAGTGTCAGCATTCTGGGACAGATACACTGTGTCCAAATATTTGTGGACACCCCTTCTAACGAATGCATTCAGCTGCACTCATTGCTGATGCAGACGTGCAAATGCACACACAGCTTGTCTAGTCCCTGTAGAAGAAGAAGTACTGCCAATAGAATAGGACCCCCTGGAGCAGATCAACATCATGACCCTATTGGCTCCATGCTGCCTAATAATGCCAGGCGTGGGCTAGAGGGGTATAAAGCCCCCCAGCATTGAGGAGCTGTGGAGCAGTGGAAGAACTGTGTTCTCTGGAATGATGGTGGAGGAGCTCCATCCAGTACTTTTGGGTTGAGTTGATTATCCAACATCTAATGCAATCAAATCCTCACAGCAATGCTCCTCCTCCAAAATCTAGTAGAAAGTCTTCTTCTCTGGACAGTAGAGTCTCAGGTGGTTGCTTAGGTGGTTGCTTAGGTGCTGCGAAGTGGTTGCTGTGGTATCCCGTCTGGCTGGTTAAGTGCATCATTGTGATGAGAACATTTGAAACGTGCACAAACCTTTCATTCATTCCTATAGAAAAAGGAGTCTGTTGCTACCTGGCAACCCACCGTCTGATTAGAAAGCTCTGTGGAAGCCTGAATCTGACCCAACCATCAATATATAGGTGTCCCCAAACTTTTCACTGACAGTATGTGCTCCTCAAGTCTTTATACTGCTTAAATACGGCTGCTGGTTCCCTGTTTAGCGGCCAAACACACACACACACTCACACACAGCTCTTCTTCCTCGCCCGGTCTTCTGTCCCTGCATGCCATTAAGCTAAGCAGCAGAGCAGGGCAGGAGGAGTGAGGGAGCCGAATGAGCTCAGTCTGATGTCTCTGCGTCTCTCCGTCTCCCTCTCTGCCCCATGCTGCTTTAATTCCTGCACTCGTCTCCTGAGCGAGGGAACAGCGGGGGCCCACAGCGGCCCAGCCAGCCACAAACCAGCCCCTAATCAGCCCAGCTCTCCGTACCGCACGCCTCTCCCTCACCTATTACCGCTGGCCTTAGTGCTGCGTTTGAGCCGTCCTGAGGACACGCCGAAGCCTGTTTGGAGCTTTGATTCGGGCTCCACGAGGTCGTGCAATTTAGGGGCGGCTTATTGGCTTTGGTTTGGGTTCATTATGAGAAACCCTGTATTAAATATTTCATTTTTGCTCTTTTTTTTAATGTAAATAATGAATTTAAAAAAATGAATACCAAAAACAAAAGAAATGTAGACAACTGCCCCTTCAGCGTTCCTCCTGAAATCAAGGGTGTTGGTAGTGGGTTTGTCCCCCTTTACTGCAGTAACGGCCACTACTGTTCTGGGAAGGCCATACCCTAGATCTTGGAACATTGCAGTGAGAAGCATTTGATTGCATTCTGTCCGCAAAAGTGAGAGCATCAGGTTCTGATGTTGGAAGATTAGTTTTGCCTCTCCAGCTCATTTCAAAAGTATTGGTTGGAGCACCATCACCCCAAAAAAACACAGCTCCACTGCTCCCCAGTCCAAGGCTGGGGGACTTTATACCCTTCTAGACCACACATTCGACATTGATCATGTGGTCTCCTGTACCTAATCACATCCATCTTCATCCATCCCATCTCCATACCCAAATCCATACACATGTATACCCATACCCCTATCTATAAACATCCATACTCATCCAAATCATATCCATATGTGTCCATTCCCATCCATACCCATATACATCCATTATCATATGCATTCATACCATATACATTCGTACCCATATACATTCTTACCCATGTACATTCATACTCCTATACATTCGTACCCATATACATTCATACCCATATACATCTGTACTCATATACATCAATTATCATATATGTCCGTACCCATATACATCTTTGCACCTGTGGGGATAAATGTGTATTTGGATGTAACTGGATAGAGATATGAGTTGGGCGCTCTGATCAGGGGTGTCGCACACTAATTAGCTTATTTAATGATAAAAAAATTTGCTGTCCCGAGGCAGGGGGGCATAAATCCACAAATCACATGCCCACTTTTATCCTCTCTCTCTTCATCGTCATCTCTCTCTGTCTTGCTCTCTCACCCTCTTTGCAGTGAGAAGCCGTATCCAGCAGGGCCTGATCTCCATCGCGGCTCGTACGGTCATCTCCCACCTGGTGAATCACCTGGGTCATTACCCCATGAGCGGCGGTCCAGCGACTTTGACCAGTCAGGTGTGCGAGAACCAGGACAACCCGTACTGCGACAGCAGCGACCTCGCACCCGAGCTCTTCCACACGCCCAACCTGCAGTTCTTCGTGCTGAACGGCACCACGCTGCTGTCCTGCCTGCAGATTCGGGCCCAGGACGGCCTGCCCGGGGGTGGCATGGCTGCCGGCCTCACCTCCGCCAACGCCTGCGTGCGGGTCATCGTAAGGGACATCTCGGGTAAACACTCGTGGGACTCGGCCGTGCTGTACGGACCGCCTCACTGCGCCGCACCCAGCCAGCCTGTACACTTCCACACCGTCTCCTCCTCCGGTCCTGTGGGGGGAGACGGAGAGCCCGGCACTGAGGCAGAGGGATTGGAGAGAGGGGAGGACGAGGAGAGCGAGGAGATCCTTGAGAGTGAGGAGATGCAGAGGGAGCAGGAGGAGGAGGAGGAGGAGGTGTGTGATGATGCTTATTGGCTCTTCCACTGAGATGTACTGAAGTCAGGAAATCTGGGCTGCTGGTCGCACTCCACATTATTATTATTATTATTGTTATTAGCTGCTTTTTATTCAGTTGCTTTGTATTGCTTTGATTAGTGGTTGTGGATGGAAGGGGAGGGGCTGTGGGGGGCTAAGGGTTTAGACAGGTGTGGTGTGGTATCATCTAATATTTGTATAGTCTTAAATAAATAGTAATCTATATGTCTAAATAATAAGGGCGGCCAAGACGTGAGTAAAATTTTTTTTTTTAATTATATTATAAGTTTTTTATTTATTTATTTATTTATTTATTTATTATGCCGCTAGGCTGCTGAGTTAGACATTACTCTATAGACATTATCTCCAGCAGTGAAGAGCACTTTCAAAGCATTTATTGCACCTAAACACCACGAATGTAAAATGACTATGACCCTGCTGCAGGTTTTGGAGGAGCCGGAGGAGGACGAGGACGAGGACGAGGACGAGGAGGAGGCGGTTCTGGAGCTGATGGCTCCGCTGGCGAAGCGGCGGTGTCGTGAGGCTGTTCCCAGCTGGGACTCCCTGCAGGATGGGGAGGACGCGCTGGACGAGATGCTGCAGTACCTCGGGTACTCCAGCCCGGAGTGCCTCCAGCGCACGGGAACGCCCCTCAATATCCCGGCTCCGCCCCCCGTCTGCGTCTCGGAGAAGCAGGAGAATGACGTCATCAATGCCATCCTCAAGCAGAGCGCAGAGGAGCGGGAGTTCAGCCTTCACCGCGGAAACGAGATCAACATGCGGGCAGCGGGGCAGCCCGAGCCGAGCCCCCAGCGGCCGCAGTCAGCCTTCTACTACTGCAGACTGCTGCTCAACATACTGGGCATGAACTCCTGGGAGAAGAGGTGAGGCAGGGAACCGTCATATTTAAGAGATTTAAGAGGTTCTTACTGTCCCAGCTTTTCACCCTGACTCCAAAAAGTGGTCGAAAGTCTGGTGTCTGAGGTTTGCATCTGGCCCTGGAGCTCTCAGACTGCTGTACAGGGTTTCCACTGATCAGAAAAAGGTCTTAAAATTAGATGATTAAAAAATCCTTTGTTTTTGCCGCTGTGCCGCAGTTAGAGTTACGGCTCCTGAAACCTCCATCGTTCCTGGCCTGCAGCAGCGAGGAGCTCTCTCAGAAGAGAACAGAGCAGTTAATGGTCAGCAGGGGAACATCAGCACCTGTAGTATCTGCAGTTCTGATGCTCTGTCAGCGTTTGAGGAAGCAGCCTTTCCTCCTTTTTATTACTCGGCTCTCTGGGAGGGCTGTATCCTCTTTTTCCACAACATCATACTGTCCCAAAATATCACTGTGGGTATTACCAGGGACGGGATTAGAGTCCAGTTTGTTCACAGGGTCATAGACTAGGGATGCACCGATCCAGCTTTTTCAGTTCTGATACTGATACATACACTTTGCATATCGGTCGATACCTGATACCAGTCCGATATCATTGCTGAATTAATTAATAAACTAAATATATTAATAAATATATAACTAAATAATAACTAGATATTAATAACCCGTATCTCACCATGTGGGAGAGACTTGAGACATCAGGATTGACTTTACTTGACATTACTTTATATAATATAACAAATGAACACAGATATAAATGTACTAAATCACCATTTGTCATTAATTTATTTGCACATTTAGTGCAGTCTCACACCAACAAATTAAATCTGGGTTGCCAGGTATCTGATATCTGATCCAGCTAATTTTGTTAATATCGGGACCAGTACTCGATCCTAATATCGGATCGGTGCGTCCCCATCACAGACTAGGTAAACACTGCACACACCTGTTAAACCATCAATCTGGCAACTACTACTAACGCTAACCTGCTCTGAGTCAGGACAGAGGGAAGCTCGTTAGCTGGCATTAGCTTAGCTACCAGTATAACAATCTGCTGAGCTCAGATCTAGTCCAGGGTGAGCTCACTAAAACCCACCTGTAAACGCTTAGATGATGAGCTGCTGCTGTTGGAAGGACGTTTAGTTTTTCTCCATGGGTTTGGATCTGTAGCCTCTTGCTAAGTTAGCCTTTGCTTAGCTAGCTCTGCTACAGTCTACAGTGAGAGCAGAAGTCGAGAGACTGGTGCTGGGAGGAACAGAAAGGAGAAATGAGAGGCCGGTTCTGCTGGGTTTGGACTCGTAGCCGCTATCTAGGCTTAGATAAATTAGATAGATTAAGTTAGCTAGCAGGCTAAACCCCACAGCACAGGCCGTGTTCCAGCTACCTGAGACCCAAATCCACCTGTGGATAAAGATAGATAAAATAAGATAATCCTTTATTAGTCCCACAGTGGGGAAATTCTCAGTGTCAGCAGAAAGGGATAGCAAGACACTCAGATACAAAAATGTAGATAAATAATTTACACTATATACACAATATAAATAAAAGGTAAAAAAGCAATAACAGTATTATTTACAGGCTTATTGCAAATGACTCTTAATTGCACGTGTGTGGAGGGGGTATTGCACATAGTATAAAGCCTCATATCTGAGAGCGTGGAGTCAAGGGAGCGTTCTGGGGAGAGGCTCAGTTCGTAGACTAGCTCATCTAGGTTTGCTCGCTTTCTCTCTTTCTAAAATTTGCAGCTATAGTGGGCTTTGTTTGTTTCAAGTCAAGTGGGTTTTATTGTCATTTCAGCTACATACAGAGAACACAGTGAAACCAAACAACGTTCCTCCAGGACCATGGTGCAACACAGACACAGTGCATACAGAACACAAGTGCAACACAACACAGTACAGACCAGAGGATAATAAATAATGACTGTAGTGTGCAAGTTGTGCAATGTGCGATAAATAGAGTCCAGTGAGGTAGTAAAGTTATTAGTGCAAATGCTTGTGCAAAAAATGCACAGTACTCAGTATGGGAGAGTATTTGGACAGCAGTTTTAAAAACAATTACGCTGTTGGTGCACTTTTGTCTAAATGACAAAAAATATTGTGATAAATATCGAATATCATGAAAAAATTAAATATCATGATACATTTTTTTCCTATATCAACCAGCTCTACGTAGCAGCCAAGAAATGCAGCCCACCTCGGCTGCAAGTCAGGCTTTGGAACGCAGCTGGACTTGAATTTTCAACCTCTAGGGGGCGCACTAGTCAGCGTAAAATAGCTTTTATTAACTAATCACTTTTTTGTAAAATGTATAAAATCAGTGTAAGTGAAAATGTTGATATAAATAATTATTCTATAAATAATTTGTAGTTTTTCAGGCTTTAAACACTCCTGCTTTCATATTCCTGGACTGAAACAGATTAGTGTGTGTGTGTGTGTGTGTGTGTGTGTGTGTGTGTGTGTGTGTGGAGCTGTTGTTGGAATCAGATAACGGGTGTAAACATCCTGTTTCCCTGTTTGTCTGCTGAGCTCCTGTAATCAGCTTAAAGCAATCAGCACTTTTCCCCCTCACTCATCATCCTCATCATCCTCATCATTGCAGCTCATCAGCTGCACTTTGCTGTACTGACGGCTCTTTTCCTCCTGCATTTCTCCATCTGCTCATGAGACGGCCCATTATCGCTGATATGATCTGGAATACTTTCAGATTAGGAGTAATTGGGGGATGGGGGAGTGTGTCTTCTGTAATGGTATTAATTTATATGATATACATGAGGAGCAACGAGGGGAAAATTGTCGTCCTATTGTTGGCGTATAGAACCGCCTGACAAAAAAGCCATGTCTTTAACAGGTCTGCATATGTGTGTGTGTGTGTGTGTGTCAGTGCTCTTATGGCAGATTAATTCTTGAGGGTCCTGTCATCTCCCGCGCTGCAGCGCTGCCTTTCATTCTGGGCTGGAAATAAAAGGGGGCTAGCTTTAGAATCTGGCGGTGGGGTTATTAGAGCTGAAGGAGAATGCGACGGGGGTCCTTTAATGAGGAATTGTCCTGCTTTTGCTCTCCAGGCATTCATGTATCATTTACCCGTGGTCAGAGACTATAAGGCGTCGCAATCCGCCGCCGCTTTGTGAACGGGAACGGCTCGCTAATGCCTCTTTCACACCGTCCTCGCGCACGCCTCTCAAATGGCTCGCTTTCAATGGGCAAAATGAAGACCATTACATTGCAACAAGCTAATAAAGAGACCCTGCTCAAAGGGAAAAGAGCACGAAACAAAAAAACTCCTTTTAGGCAGCATCGCATGGCTTTTACGCATGACTCACACGGTCGTGCGGCGCGAGAGAGAGAGAGAGAGAGAGAGAGAGAAAGTGCTGGATTACGAGTTCACTTTCAGCAGAGAGAGAGGGGCGCATGTGTTCCTCCTCACTGCCCTGCTTCTGGAAGTGTGGGCCGCAGTTCGCTGTGTGTCACGTTGCCGGTGTTTCTCCAACGCACAGATTTAAAAACAAAGCGATGGATAATTAAGAAAGCTTCCTCCTAATGAGCGATCAGCTCCTCCTGTCTGATGAGGAGCCAATCACAACCAGTTGCACCTCTGAGAAAGATGTGGGTTGTCGAATATCACCCCCCCCCTGCCCCCACTGTAGCTGTTATGTCTTTATTTTGGGTTGTACATTTACTGTGTACACACTATACGTCCAAATGTTTTAGACACCTTTTCTAATGAATGCAGTCACAGGGTTTGAAAGCACACAGCTTGTCTAGTCCCTGTAGAGAAGAAGTACTGCCAATAGAATAGGACTCTCTGGAGCAGATCATCATCATGACCCTATTGGCTCCATGCTGCCTAATGCCAGGCGTGGGCTAGAGGGGTATAAAGCCCCCCAGCATTGAGGAGCTGTGGAGCAGTGGAAGAACTGTGTTCTCTGGAATGATGGTGGAGGAGCTCCATCCAGTACTTTTGGAAGGGGTTGAGGAGGGGAGTTGGGGATGATGAGGTGGGGTGGTGATGATCATCATCTAACATCCTGACCTTACTAATGTTCTTGTTGCTGAATGCAATCAAATCCTCACAGCAATCGTCCTCAAACCTCGTCCCAACAATCAGCAGCCATGAGCTCCTCTAAGCAGCTGCTGAACATCACCATGCTCCACAGAGCAGGAGGAGAGTGTGTTCAGGAGCTGGTTCCTCAGTTCCTAATGTCATTAAGAAATGGCAGATAACACCAATGGTGGAGGTCAAGCTGAGGTCCGGAAGACCTTGGTAACATTGGCAAGGGCGAATCAGAACCAGCAGTCTGACTGAAAAACACCTTCAGGAAGATTGATCAGACTCTGGAGGGGTGGAGCGCTGTTCTACCATGCAGTGACGCTTTCATGGTCATAAATTTCAGTGTTTATGATATTGAGTGTTGTATTTTGAGGCTTATCGTCCACTATGTGAAGAACCACACGTCCAGTGTTCCGAAGACACCAGCAGAGACGGTTTCTGTCTGCCTCTCTGAGCAAGGCTTCGGCCGTCTGATGGTTTTGACCCACCCCCCTTTGTTGTTTATTGAATGGGTCGTCAAATTCACAAAAAGAAACCCCACGTAAGAACAGTCAGTTCTAGAGCGTTCTCCTGCCCTCGCTGTGTTTCTCACATGTGCTAACCTGTTCTCCACAGGAGCAATTTCCACCTGCTGAAAAAAAACGAGAAGCTGCTGAGGGAGCTGAAAAACCTGGACTCCAGGCAGTGGTGAGTCCGAAACCTGAAAATACATGCTGTTCCTTTTTTCCTCCCCAGAGAGAGTCCGCGTGTCTGCCTCACGTTTCATATCAGTTCAGACCAGTCAAAAGTTTGGAATCAGTGTTTTCAGCAATATAAATCAGTTCGGTTTAAGATAAATAATAATAAATAATCTAATCTGCTTTCAGATCATCACCATTAAACTGACCATAAAAAAAACGATGAACACATATGATTCAAACCTGACTGAGAGACCATCCAGTATAAAGCTCTTATAACATTAATATCCAGTATGAAGCTCTAATAGCATTAATATCCAGTATGGAGCTCTAATAACATTAATATCCAGTATGGAGCTCTAATAACATTAATATCCAGTATGAAGCTCTAATAGCATTAATATCCAGTATGAAGCTCTAATATCATTAATATGCAGTATGAAGTTCCAATAGCATTAATATCCAGTATGAAGCTCTAATAACATTAATATCCAGAATGAAGCTCTTATAACATTAATATCCAGAATGAAGCTCTTATAACATTAATATCCAGTATGAAGCTCTAATAGCATTAATATCCAGAATGAAGCTCTTATAACATTAATATCCAGAATGAAGCTCTAATAGCATTAATATCCGTTATGAAGCTCTAATAGCATTAATATCCGTTATGAAGCTCTAATATCATTAATATCCGTTATGAAGCTCTAATATCATTAATATCCGTTATGAAGCTCTTATAGCATTAATATCCGTTATGAAGCTCTAATAACATTAATATCCAGTATGAAGCTCTTATAACATTAATATCCAGAATTAAGCTCTAATAACATTAATATCCGTTATGAAGCTCTAATAACATTAATATCCGTTATGAAGCTCTAATAACATTAATATCCAGGATGAAGCTCTAATAGCATTAATATCCAGGATGAAGCTCTAATAGCATTAATATCCAGGATGAAGCTCTAATAGCATTAATATCCAGTATGAAGTTCTAATAACATTAATATCCAGGATGAAGTTCTAATAACATTAATATCCAGTATGAAGCTCTAATAACATTAATATCCAGTATGAAGCTCTAATAACATTAATATCCAGTATGAATCTCTAATATCATTAATATTACACATTATTGTTATTGTTATTGAACCAAAAATAGTTGAAATATTGACTGCCTTTGAAGTCAATATGTTAATATAGCATAGAGAGGATTATTAACACTACAAATGGTTGAAGCCGTTTGAACAGTCGTGTAATTCACCTGCTTGCTGTGTTTTTTTGCTCTAGCCGCGAGACGCACAAGATCGCTGTGTTTTACGTGGCCGAGGGGCAGGAGGATAAACACTCCATCCTGTCCAACACCAGCGGGAGTGAGGCCTATGAGGACTTCGTATCCGGACTGGGCTGGGAGGTACGCCTCTCTCATTCCGCACACTCACAGAGTCCATAGCATGGAAAACCAAACCTGGTTCCAGAATTCACTCCCCCAGTCCATACAGCTCACAGTTTAGCCCCGCCCACTCACACTGAAGCTATAAGAGGTGTTTCAGCGCTGCTGCTTTTTGAATGAGGCTACCAGTCAGTACAGAGGTCATTTACGTATTTTGTCTTAAAGAGAGAGGTGTAAAGAGTGGTTAGTGTTAAATGAATTATGAATTATGAATTATGCGGTTTTGGTTGATTATTAGCTGTTATACACACTACAGATGAGCAGTGTTGAAGGATAATCTGGGGAAAACACATGTGATGATTTAGTCCAGCCCCATTATTATTTTTAAACACTAAATGTAAACATGTCGAGAACCATCTAGGAACATCAGAATATATTTGCTTCAGACTTGAGCTATATGGACAAAAGTATTGGGACACACCTCTTTATTAAATTCAGGTGCATAAACTCTAGCCCTGCAGACAGTCTTTCCTCCACACATCAGTGAAAGAACGGGAGGTTCTGAAGAGCTCCCTGAACTCCAGCGTGGTTCTGTATGTAATAGGAGGAAAAAAAGTCAGAAAAGCTCCTGTAAGTGTCCCAATACTTTTGTTCATGTAGTGGAAGTTCTAAAAGAGTGTGTGTGTATAAGAAGTAGTCGTCTGATCGTCGCGTGTGTGTGTACAGGTGAACCTGACGAGTCACTGTGGCTTCATGGGGGGACTGCAGAGGAATAAAAGCACGGGTTTGACCACGCCTTACTTCGCCACCTCTACCGTGGAGGTGATGTTCCACGTTTCCACGCGAATGCCCCCAGACTCTGACGACTCCCTTACCAAAAAGGTAAATCTGCAGAGAAGAGACCACCCTCATAAGGGAGAGGGTGTGTATGTGATGCCGTGGTGGCTTGGTGTGAGTCTAAATTCATGTGCCCGTCTGGTAAAAAAAATCTTGAACACACTGCACACCTCCTTAAAACTCCCCACACCTGGATGGGAAGAGGGGATACCTCCTACTTTTTTTCTTTTTTTTTTTTTTTTTTTGCCTGATCGTATGAAATTACACGCATCGATGCCGATATACTGGCGTAGTGCAGCATTATTTAATTAATTAATTATAAATGTGTCCTTTTCCTCCCAATTTGGTGCTGCCTCTTAACCCACCCATTCAGTCCTTAATACATTTCACCTCCAATACATGTGAAGCCAGCCACTGCCTCTTATCGCCGGGCTGCCAACACGCACAGCTCCACCGCAGAAGCTAACAGAGGCCCATACAGGCCAACGTCCCTTAAGCTTCATTCTTTAATTTCTCAGGCTCCGGCTGCTGATGGCAAAGCGAACTCGCAACCCCCGGCCCATACTGGTAGCGCATTAGACTGCATAGCCAATCAGAGTCCACTGTTGTGTTCAGTTAAACCCAGAAGAAGACTTCAGGACAGCCTGAGACTCCAAATATCCTCCAGTAAAGCCGGGAAGTGGTAGAATATGACACTCCCAACAGCAGTGTATTCCTCTGTTGGGAGTGTTCCTGTTACTGGATGATATCCTATACAGGAATACAGAGGTCTGATCACCACCTCACCCCATCCCCAACTCCAGTGTCCACAAACCTTTAGGCACCTATAGACCCTTCTTTTGGCCCCTCTGTAGACCCTTCTATATATCCTTTGATAGGCCCTTCTGTAGACCCTTTTATTGGCCCTTCTGTAGACCCTTTTGTATACCCTTTTATATATACTTTTATATATTATTCGATAGACCCTTTTATAGACCCTTCTATAGATCCTTCTATAGATCCTTTTATATATTATTCTGTAATAATAACCGTTCTATAGACCCTTCTGTAGACTCTTCTATAGATCCTTCTATGTGACCTTTGAGCAGAGAGAGTCCAGAGTCTCCCTCTCTCTCCCTCCTTTCTGACTCTCAGTGGGTCCAGCTCTGGTCCTCCTGTGTTGGGGTGAAGTGGCTCACAAAGCCGCGCTGACCCTACTGTGTCATTTGAACTAACACACACACACACACACACACACACACACACACACACACAACCTTCATTTTTGTGGATTTTTAAATAGAGATTTTCGCCTGAACACGAGAGAGTAATGATTCTTAACGGCCATGTCTCTCGCTCTCGCGCTCTCTCTCTTTCTCGCACTCACTCTCTTTCTTTCTTTCTCTCTCTTTTTCTCTCTCTCTCTCTCTCTCTCGCTCTCTCGCTCTCTCTGCGCTGGTATTTGTCCTCCTCATTGGACAGAACCAGTGAAATCTAATAAAGGGTAGAATTAGCAGTAATGACCCGGGCCGGGAGGCCGCGAACGGGGGCTCGTTTGTGCCGGCCGGATGACCAATCGCGTGTCATTAGAGCTGTCCCCTCACTTCCCTGGGCATACGTCTTGTGGGCAGAGGAGCGAGGCGATAAGCTGCTAATGCCCTCCGAAGACTTTATTAATGAGCGCAGACGGCGGGTAATACAGCGGAGGGGCCGCCACTTGACCTCCGAGCGAGAGGGGAGGAGCAGAGCAGTAATAGGATTACTGCGGTCAGCCTGAGTACAGACCCCCCCCCCACAGCTGAGCACAGCCAACACAGTGTCCCCTCCTCTACTATCCACTGTCCACTGTCCTCCTCTCCCTTCCACTGTCCTCCTCTCCCTTCCACTGTCCTCCTCTCCCATCCACTGTCCTCCTCTCCCATCCACTGTCCTCCTCTCCCATCCACTGTCCTCCTCTACCACCCACTGTCCTCCTCTACCACCCACTGTCCTCCTCTCCCATCCACTGTCCTCCTCTACCACCCACTGTCCTCCTCTACCACCCACTGTCCTCCTCTCCCATCCACTGTTCTCCTCTCCCATCCACTGTCCTCCTCTACCACCCACTGTCCTCCTCTACCACCCACTGTCCTCCTCTCCCATCCACTGTCCTCCTCTACCACCCACTGTCCTCCTCTACCACCCACTGTCCTCCTCTACCACCCACTGTCCTCCTCTCCCATCTACTGTCCTCCTCTCCCATCTACTGTCCTCCTCTCCCATCCACTGTCCTCCTCTACCACCCACTGTCCTCCTCTATCATCCTCTGTTCTCCTCTACCACCCACTGTCCTCTGTCCTCCTCTCCCATCCACTGTCCTCCTCTATCCTCATCTGCCATCCACTGTCCTCCTCTCCTCTCATTGGACAGAACCAGTGATGAACCATTGTTCTTCTCCTCTATCCTCCATCCTCCTCTGTTCTCCTCTGTCCTACTCTCCCCTCCTCTGTCTTCTTCTCCCCCCCCCCCCATTGTCCTCCTTTACCATCCTCTGTTCTCCTCCTCCATCCTCCTCTGTCCTCCTCTGTCCTCCTCTATCTGCCTTTGCTCTCCTCTCCCATCCTCTTTGCTCTTGAATCTTCCTCTGTCCTCTTCTGTCCTCCTTTATTGTCCTCGGTTATCTTCTCCCATCCTTTGTCCTCCTCTGTCTTCCTTTGTTCTCTTCAACAATCCTGTGTCCTCCCCTGTCCTTCTCTGTCCTCTTTGATCTTCCTCTGTTCTCTACCATCCTCTGTTTACTTATATCCTCCTCTTCCGTCTGTTCTCCAATACCCTCCTTTATCCTCTTCTATCTTTCTCTATCGTCATCTTTTCACCACTGCCCCCCTCTGTCCTCTGTCTTTTTCTATTATCATATGTCCTCCTCTATTCTCCTGTATCCTCCTCTGTCCTTGGCTGTCTTTTTCTGTCCTCTTCGGTTCTCCTCCTTGTTTCTCCCCTTGTCTCTTCTGTGGTCCCTCTTTGCTGCAGTAACAGCCTCTTCTGGGAAGCCTTGTAGCATTGCTGTGAGGAGGACTTGACCTCAGGAGGGACAGGCTTGGTAGGGGGGACCACCATGGTCGCCACACGGGCTGATTATATTTGAACAGCGACCGACATTAGCCATTTTAGTGCAGGCCGTTTCAGTCCACCGCGGAGCAGAGCTGCATGCTGACTGAAGCTGAGCCATTAGCTTGTGTGTGTTTATTCTGGCTGCCAGAGACGAGAGCCATTTCTTAGAAGCTCCCTGAACGACGGGGGCAAAGATGGCTGAGATGAAAGAGAATCACATCGTCCAGACCGCCCTTATCTTCCAATAAACCCTAAATCGTTTTGTTACACACACACACACACACACACACACACACACCCCTGAAACGAAATGGCAGCGGCGGTGGGCATTAGCTAGGCGCGGCGCTTGCTGTAATTCATAGCTGTAATTTGAGCGTGGTGCGCTGAGGCCGGGTTAGACGGCCCCTCAGAGGCCGATGTGCTTCTGTTAGCGGCCTAAAGGGGGAGCCGAGGGGACCTCTTGCCACACAAGGCCATATTCCACCCCAAATTAGATTGGGCTTGTCACCCCCCCTCCCCCTCCCCCAGCCACTGAGCCTACCATGACTCTTCTGGGTGAAATTGGATTTGTAGGGGCTGCTGGAAACGCTAGCCGGACCGAGATGAGCCGATAGCGACGCTAAACCATGTTAAGCAGACACTAAAGCGTGTCGGCTCAGCCGCCAGCGCCCTGATACACGCTCATTCATTCGCTCGGGGTCAGCCCTCACTCTGCCTCCGCCGCTCTGCCCCTGCCACCCCGTCGTCTTCCATCGGCTGAGCTCGAAGACAGAGGAGCTTCATAATGTGGCCAATTTGCTCCTTCAATGCAGAAAGTGGTGCAGAGAAACGATTGGTGACCACAGGATCTGTTCAGACGTAGAGGAGAGGGGAAGGCTGTGTGTCTGGGTTAGCGGTGTGCAGGGGATTTGGACCTTAAAGGGCCCATATTCTGGAGAACTGACCGTATGGTCCACTCCCCAGTTCACACTGTCCTAAAGTGCCACCTTCAGTGGTTTTACTGTCACTGCCTGGATCATCAATCTCCATATTACTACATATAGCCTGCAGCGGCTTAGCCCCACCCGTTCATCCTACAGCAGTTTAGCCCCACCCCCGTTCAGCCTACAGAAGTTTAGCCCCACCCCCGTTCAGCCTACAGCTGTTTCAGCAGTTATCCCCACCCATTCAGCCTACAGCAGGTAAGCCCCACCCATTCAGTCTACAGATGTTTCAGCAGTTTAGCCCCACCCATTCAGCCTACAGCAGGTAAGCCCCACCCATTCTGCCTACAGCAGTTTAACCCCACCCATTTAGCCTACAGCAGGTAAGCCCCACCCATTCATCCTACAGCTGTTTCAGCAGTGTAGCCCCACCCATTCAGCCTACAGCAGTTTAACCCCACCCGTTCAGCCTACAGCTGTTTCAGCAGTGTAGCCCCACCCATTCAGCCTACAGCAGTGTAGCCCCACCCATTCAGCCTATGTATGGTAAAGATGTCTAATCAGCTAGTGAAGATGAGCAGTGTCTGCTCCCCGGCAGCCCGTTCTGAAGGAGAGCTCAGTGAGGAAACGGCTCTGATTTAAGAGGCAGTCTGGCTGCTGTTAGCTGGCTGTGACTGGAACATCGCTAACGCTGCAGGGTGTGTGATTGGGTGTGTAAAGGTTGGCGCTGTCCCTCTGAGTCCACGGCCGTTGTGTGATTGAGTGAGGCGTGGAAGATGGAGTGAGCTTTGGAAGATGGAGTGGGCAGTGGAAGATGGATGTGAGGTGTTGGGAGGGAGCGCCTGGCTCCCGTCGTACCTGTCAGTACTCAAGGTTAATAGCAGTGTAGCGGACAGCCATGGACAAGCCAACGGTCAGAACTCACAGCAGTGCAGTCACCTCTAAACTGAGAACGGCGAGTCTGAGAGAGTCTGAATTATACTTTGTGCTCAAGGCTGGATCTGAGCATGAGTGATTTTCCTCAGATCAGCTCGAAGAGGATACTAATCCTTTAAACCGCTGCCTTATCATTCATTTATTAATATTAGAGATACTCTTAAATCAAACAATTACACGTTAAACAGTTCATTTTTCTTCTGTTTAATAAACTATTTTAATAAACAAACGGATCCAAGGGCTGTTTAACGTTTGTTATATATGGACTGCACACTACGCCTCCCTTCACTAACGTTTCAGTGTCTAGAATAAATAATTCACAATGCACTATGAATTATTTTGTATCCAAAATAAATGATTCATTGCAAATTATTAATTATTCAGTAAATAATACCTATTGTTTAGTATCCACTATGAATTCTTCTCTGTTCACTAAGTTTTCAGAATCCATTATGAATTATTCTGAATCCACTATAAATTATTTAGTATCTACTGTGAATTATTCAGTATCTGCTTATTTATATTTGACTAAATTATTTTGTATCTACTGTGAATTGTTCAGTCCAGTATGAATTTTTCAGTATGTACTGTAAATTGTTTAATATCCGATACAAATGATTCAGTATTCACTATGATTAATTCAGTATTTGCGATGAATTGTGTCCTGTCTGAATCGTTTAGTGTTTACTATGAATTATTCCATATCCAATACAAATTATTTTGTATCCGCTATAAATTATTCAAAATTCACTCGAAATTATTAGGTATCTACTATTAATTGTTCAGAATCCATTGTAAATTATTTAGTATCCAATGTGAATTGTTTGGTGTCCAGTGTGATTTGTTTCAGTATGTACTGTAAATTATTCAGTATCTGATGCAAATGATACTGTATTCACTATGTATTATTCAGTATACATTATGAATTATTCAGTATCCACTGTGAATCCACTTTTTCAGTGTCTACTATAAATAATTCAGTATCTATGATGAATTGTTCAGTGTCCTGTCTGAAACGCTTAGTATTTACTGTGAACTATTCCGTATCCAACACACACAATTTTTTATCCGCTATGAATTATTCAGAATTCACTTTGAATTATTTAGTAGCTATTGTAAATGATTCAGTATTCATCATGACTTATTCCGTGTCCACTATGAATTATTCAGTGTCTACTATGATTCACTCAGTATCCAGGATGAATTGTTCAGTGTCCTGTCTCAATCTCTTAGTATTTACTATGAATTATTCTGTATCCAATACAAATTTTCCTGAATTCACTCTGAATTATTCAGTGTCTACTATTAATTATTTAGTACCCACTGTGAATTGTTCAGTATCCAGTATGATTTTTTCAGTATATACTGTAAATGATTCAGTATTCGATGCTCAGTATTCAGTATGTCTTACTCAGTATTATTCACTGTGAATTTTGCAGGACTGTCTGTGAAACTAGGAGCAGTTGGGTTTAAGATGTTGGTGGGATCAGTGGTGTGTTTGACTGTATATTGTGTTTCTTTAAGTGTCTCTCACTCCCTCGTTCTCCCTCTCTCTCGTAGTTGAGGCACCTGGGGAATGATGAGGTTCACATTGTTTGGTCGGAGCACACGCGGGACTACAGGAGAGGCATCATCCCCACAGAGTTCGGCGACGTCCTCATCGTCATTTATCCCATGAAGAACCACATGTACAGCATCCAGATCATCAAAAAACCAGAGGCAAGTGACAACCCCCCTCCCCTGCCACTAACCTCAGCATATCCAGAACCCAGAAAAGACCCACTCAGTACAAATCCACAGGAACAGTGGAACTCTCCCTGAAACTCAGTGTGTGAGATGAACAAATCCAGAGTGGGGGTTTGGTGTGAAACTACAGTTACTCTACAGTGGAGGTGAATGGAAGCAGGCGTCGGTCGCCATGACTACAACTCAGACACAGCCCATAATTTATCTCCTATCCAAACCCACCAGTGCAGCTACACGAGTCTTCTGAGTTTTATATGGAATGATGATGATGATGATGATGATGAAGGTAAAATAGTGAATAGAGAATCTGAACTAATGCAGTTCTCTTTAGGGACTACTTTCTGTAGCCGCACTACACCCTGCAGCATGTATCCCTCCACCATTTTAATGATCTGATTTTAAAAGCAGGTTCTAGAGCCGAGCTCTTCTCAGAACTCTGGTAGAACCGTGTCTCAGGCATCAGGCAGCGTCTTCATCACCATTAGGTGAAGAACTTGGTGAAGGAGCTTTTATTAGAGCTTCAGACGTCTGCTTCCCTTCACCTCCACTGTAGAACCACAGCTCTGACTGGGGGGGCTTATCTAGAACCTCCACTGTAGAACCACAGCTCTGACTGGGGGAGCTTATCTAGAACCTCCACTGTAGAACCACAGCTCTGACTGGGGGAGATTATCTAGAACCCACTCTCAGGGACTCTGTTTACATCGTAACTGTGTTTAACTGTGCAGAACATTTCGAGAAAATGCATCTTTTAGTCTAATAGTCTCCAATACAGTAATTATTGATTGATTATCGGTTAGAAATGATCAGTAGTTCTGTTTGGGATGTGGCGTCTCTTTCTCTAGCGGTGTTGTGCGCGCTGTTTGGAAATCAGTACGCCGGGAACTGCGTGTCTTCGGCCCTCTGCTGTATTGGAAATCTGTTAGACGGAGTCTACTGAACACTCGATACGGAGACACTGGAAGCCTATCTGCTCTCAAATCCTCCGCTTCCTGCTCAGTTATGTCTGCGCTAATTGAATGAGCAGGATTCTGAGAATCGAATTCCGGCATGGATGGATGGACGAGACATGCGTCCCTCAGTCGGAGTAAAGCGTAGGAAGATGGAGTGATAGCGGAAAGCAGCGTTCTGGCTTTTATGAACGTCCATTTAGGGTCCATTTCACCGCACTGCGGCCATTCACTGCGACTTCTGCTTTATGTCACTTTCGTCTGTCGGCTTGTTTGCTGAAGGAACATCGAGGGCATTTGATTCTGGTTCAGGATTGAATTTCATTGAATCTACACTAACATCATTTCCAAAAGTTTGCAGACACGCTGCCTTCTGTTAAAATGGTGTTTTGATGTTTACTTATATGTTTAGGGTCCATTTATTGTTTCAGATTCACTGTTTCTTATTTATTTGTAAGAAATTGGTGTAAATTTCTAAAACCATTGTTAAACAACTCTTTGTGATTTTTTTAATATTGATTGATATGTAAAGTATCTGGAACAGGGGTTTTCAAATCTGGACCTTAAATCCAGTTTCCAGTCCTGGGCTTTGTAATCTTTGATAGGCGTGACACTACATGACCAATCAGTGACATTAACCAGTTCCTTAACGTCCAGCAAGAACACAATCCAGGACTGGAAACTGGACCTGGGCAAAACCGGCATGAAGCCTCTCCAGCAGAATGTGATGAAGGCATGTGTTCTCAGACCGTTTTGCTCTCATGTTGGGAGTGTACGAAGTAAGAAAACACAGGAGGGGCATGAGAGGGAGTGCACTCTCACGACTGACTTCACGGCTGTAGT